>NW_026606818.1:0-150000 GCF_029890125.1 Rhinichthys klamathensis goyatoka | reverse complement strand
AGCCAAAGTCATCTATTCTGTAATGAATGAATAAAGCTTTATTATTGTAATGAGAACTATGAAAATATTAATACATATACATTAAAATGCATAAAAAATATCATTAAAAACATTAAGAGTTAAAATATATATACAGTGAGCATACAGTAATTATAAGTAACCATTATTCTACTTTATTAGTCTTCTTTTTTTAGTATTATTTACCTGACAAAAATATATGTATATTTGAGGAGTGTTATTCCTGCTCAGAATATCAACACCAGACAGCTTTTAGCCGACCGTACCTGGGCATTTGACGTGGTCTCTAGAAAGCACAGACGGTTCCCGAAACCTTCACAGGAAAGGCATAGTTTGATCTGCTCCTTCAGGACAGTCGCGGTGCACTGGAGCACAACTTGATCTTCCTGTGAGTCAGAGCGGGTCGTGAGAAAGGGAGAAAAAAACACAAGGAATTAGTGAGAGGATGAACAGAGCCAGGTGGCAATGCTGACAATCACTCGTGACAATGGAGTGCAATCAATACCTATTCAGAGTTAGACGTGCAAATATGTTGAATGATAACACACTGATTAGTGAGACACAAACACACACACACACACAAGGACATGTAAATACAGTAATAAACACAGCCGCTTCCAAACACTCTCCACCTGTCACGTAACAATCGCAGCTGTTCCCTTCACTGACTCATGATGTAGCCTCATGATCTCCTCTCTCTCTAACCTCCTTTTCTCCATCATTTGTTCTCCATCTTTCTCTCTCTTTCATATTTCACTGTGTCTTTTTCTCCCATAACAGCACTTTTGTCAACACTCAAACGATCTTCTTCCTTACTATACAATATATTTAAAGAGTCTTTGTGTTTTTTGGTTGGCACATTCTGTCCCACAATCCCCAGCACAGAGGAAACGGGGTCAGTCTATCCTCTGTCAAGTGTAGGGCACAGATGCTTTAAAAAGCTCCAGGTGTAAGATGTGTAGCCACCCAATCACACAGGCAGAAAGAAGATCCAGTATAAGGCTGGTATTAGAATTACTTCATCAATTTTACAGACTTACCTTTTAAAGCCCATATGATGTTAAAGAGGTCATATTGATGACTTTCATAGGAGGTTAAAGGTCACATTTTAGTTTTTTTTTTTTAAATTGGACCATAAGGTAATCATCATGAGGCAGGATAACCAGCTATAATGTCTCGAGTTTGTTGTTGGAAGAAGGAAGTGTGTGTGTAACAGAGAGAGAAAGAGAGTACAACCCAGTAAATGCATTTTTAATGTAGCAAAACTCTGGGTGACTCACATGATTCTTGGACCATATTCAGAACCAAGAGACAACAGCAACCATCCAAAAATGTATAAGGTGGCCAGCATCACAGGGCTTTCACACACTCAAACATCACAGGGCAGTTTTAACTCTCCAATTGACCTAAACGGCATGTCTTTGGACTGTGGGGGACACCAGAGCACTCAGAAACATGGAGAACATGCAAACTTGTTCAGAAAGTCCTCCTGGCTCAGCCGGGACTCAAACTCGGGACCTTCTGGCTCTGAGACACCATGCTGCCCAAATGCCTTCATTTTTTATTAACCGATATGCTATTTTGTCTAAATACATTACAAATAAAACACTAAAACCTTGAACTGTACAAGTGAATTTAGTCATTGCAACATTATAATGGATAAATTAAAAAATCGAAACTATTATTTTCAACCCTCATTTTGACCCTCTGTCTGAAATGATCCGCTTTTAATGCTCTGCTCCTTTAAGGCTTGTCAGTAAACGGCCACTGTTATGATTGGCTGACGTCATTGCATAGGAAACAGTATCAACAGTGTTTTCAAAACATTATCCAAATAAAATGGCCATGAAATGATTTACTTATGGTTTGTGATGCAGCTGCTGTCAGATCCAATACAGTTGCTGCTTCATCTTTCAAGAACAAAAGTTTCTTTGCGAACCCTTCATAACACTGTGCCTCGTTTACAAAACTAAATGCTCAAGAGACACAAACGAGCTGTTTAAACTGGACGTTCTTTCACTCTTCCATTTGTCCTGTTGTCGACAGACTCAAGCGTGTGGAGTGTGTCAGAAACTGAACACACATCTGTACACTGTTTTAGTGTAGACAGCGTCAGTGATTATAATGGGATTTATTTGCTTTTGACGTGACGCTCACATCCAGTGAAGGCGAATGCCAAGCTTTAAGCGACTGAACGCCAGTGGGCGGGGCCTACGGTGTGATGATGTATAAGTCATATGCAAATGTGTTCGCCCGTGTGACGTCACAGATCCTGTAATATCAAAACGAGCCATTTTTGGAGCTTGATTAAATAAATGCTTTGTTTATAATGAGGAGGATGTTTTAAGCTCTGAAACTTGCAGGATGTTTTAATGGTACAAAGACCTCTTATATGTCAACAGATCAAAGTCAATTTGATTTCTCATATCATGACCCCTTAAAATATACTATACTGACCACTACCAATATAACAACTTTACCAAAATACAGTATTGAGCGTCCCCATAAGTATGATGCTGCTTTTGAGAAAGACTAAAATCATACACAAATCTTTTATGAATGAACAAGAACCATTAATAACGTCTGTACTGAGCACTAAAGTATTCTGAGACTTTGCTGTCTGATACGCTGGCCTCATGGTAAGCTGCTGTGCTGAGCCTCATGATCTTAGCTCATCCCTGTATAAATAGGCTGGGATCTGACAGATGCAGAACACTTTACACCACAGGGCCACAACAATCAGCGCTAATGTGTTGCTTAAATGCTTCAGAGCTCATGCAGATTACAGTGAACAAAGAGGAGGAACTTGGATAAACACTGAACCAAAAACCTGGGACTTATCAACATGTCAGACTTATTTCTGACTCTTCAGACAGGTGTAAAATTAAAGCCAAACCATACTTAGGTCTAGAGTCACAGCAAGACAACCTTAAATACCCTTAGGAATAATTTTAAATAAGTGGGCAGAGATTTACTGTAACTGTGTAACAATAAACATCTTCACAGTGGGCGTCACTCATTAATAATTTAGCATTCCTGCCGGAAATAATAACAGCATTTCACAACAGGTGCATACACACACAATCCTGTTCGTAAGGCCTGTTTATACCAAGAACAATAACTATAAAGATACAACTATATTAGCATCCACACCAACCGATGACTGCATTCTATGGAAGCTTGTTTCCGCCACAGAATGAAAAATAAAAAAGGTAATTGCGACTTTTTATCTCACAATTCTGACTTTATTTCTCAGAATTGCGAAATATAAAGGCAGAATTGCGTGATATAAAATCGCAATTGCGTGTTATAAAGTCAGAATTGCGAGATATAAAGTCAGAATTTATTGATATAAAGTCGCAATTGCAGGTTATAAAGTCAGAATTGCGTAAAATAAAGTCGCAATTGCGTGTTATAAAGTCAGAATTGCGAGATATAAAGTCAGAATTTATTGATATAAAAGTCGCAATTGCAGGTTATAAAGTCAGAATTGCGTAAAATAAAGTCGCAATTGCGTGTTATAAAGTCAGAATTGCGAGATATAAAGTCAGAATTGATTGATATAAAGTCGCAATTGCAGGTTATAAAGTCAGAATTGCGTAAAATAAAGTCGCAATTGCGTGTTATAAAGTCAGAATTGCGAGATATAAAGTCAGAATTTATTGATATAAAGTCGCAATTGCAGGTTATAAAGTCAGAATTGCGTAAAATAAAGTCGCAATTGCGTGTTATAAAGTCAGAATTGCGAGATTTAAAGTCAGAATTGATTGATATAAAGTCGCAATTGCGTGTTATAAAGTCAGAATTGCGTGATGTAAAGTCGAAATTGCGTGTTGTAAAGTCAGAATTGTGAGATATAAAGTCAGAATTGCGTGATATAAAGTCGAAATTGCGTATTGTAAAGTCGGAATTGTGAGATATAAACTATTCTGAGGGAAAAAAAGTTAGTCTTTTTTTCCCTTAGAATTGGCCTGATAACTCGCAATTGCGAGTTTATATCTCACAATTCTGAGAAAATATGTCAGAATTTTATATATATAAACTCGCAATTATGTGTTATAAAGTCAAAATTGCGAGATGTAAACTCGCAATTGTGAGAAAAAAAGTCAGAATTGTGAGATAAAAAGATCACAATTCTGTCTTTTTTTCTCGCAATTGCGACTTTATTTCTCAGAATTGCGACTTTATATCTTGCAATTGCGACTTTATTTCTCACAATTCTGACTGATAAAAAGTCGCAATTATTTTATTTTATTTTTTTTATTCAGTGGCGGAAACAAGCTTCCATAGCATTCTGTTTATTCACATAAAGAAAAAACTATCCCATTCGCAAAAACAATTTTATATACAGTATGCAAATACAGCCACATTTAGTTGTGACATAAAAAATAATGAATACATTTGTACACTCACATAGTTATTTCCATTTCTAATATATTTTAAAAAAATATATTTATTAAAATAATAAAACAAATAATCAATATTATTATATTTCCATCTAGAATTATTCATCATTGCATCAAAATTAGAATTTCAAATATCAATAGCAAAAAAAGAATATCAGTTGTATATCTGGTATCTTAAAATATATATACTACTATTAATAATAAAATATAGATAATGGCTTTCACAACAACAAACATTATGATACTTGCATTAGATGGCTGTTAACCTATTTTTATGCACATTTTGGGATATTGTATAAAAAACGCTTGATAGAAACGCCAAGATGTGCATAAATTCTAAAAATGCAAATTAAAAAAATGTATTCGCTCAATTGAGCTGGATAAATATTCTATCCAGTAAGAAGACATGCACATAAACTATGATGAAAACACATTTATCGAATAAATCCCTCGATGTACAACAAAACACTCACATGCCTTTGCTTCCAACAGTGGATGTGATTGGATAATTCACCAGCGGACCAATCAAATGTTGGTTGGATCATTCAGAAATGCCTGAGAAATAATTTAATTCCCTTCCAGAAGCGTCTCACACGACTGCGTTCCTAAATACCAGCATCTCAACACAAACATGATGTTTATTGTGTTTCGTCTGACGCTCTGAGACTTCTGAGCAACTTCCATTTTTAATACATATATTTTGCACCAGTTTCCCAGGAAGTGTTGAATTTGTTCTCTTGAACACAAGCGATGGAAACGCTGATTTATTTGCAAAAGTTTTATGCGAAATTCCAAATTTGCGCACAAGTTACATTTGCAACTTTGGATGGAAACATAACTTATGTTTACTGTATCCCTATTCAAATAAATATTGAGTGCAGTGGTCCCACCAGTTGAGTTTAATAGACTGTGAGCTGCCATAGCTGCTTTTAGAGTTGAAGAGCCCAAACTGTGTTTACAGACATGCTGTGGCACCTGTGTGTGTCAAAGAGAACGAGCGGCGCAGGTGCTTGATCACCACTGATGTCACAAAGGTCTCAGTGGGGTCAGGAGAAGCTGGGGGGGGGGGGGGGGGGTTACAGGATGAGACAAAGTTGTGCAAGACCACGGTAGCCAAATGATTCGAAGCGGTTGCTTATTGATGTGTTTTTCCAATATACCTGTGTATATCGTCTCCCTTCAGGAACACTGCACTCAACATTGACATTCTCATTAAAATGATATGATATGTTGTGTAGATATTCAGTTCGAGACCACTGAACAAACATAGTACAAGGCAGTCTCACCAGGATTTGACAGAACATCTAAGATTGCTGCAACACAAAATGACTGAAATTGGAGTGGCTTTCTCAAAATTAGTTATGTCATTAGTGACATTTTGCAATCTTTTCAATAATTATAAAATCATGTAATTATTTCCTTTGACAGTGGAGTTCAATCACCTATAAATATTTTAATGCATGATAAGTAATACACTCACCGGCCACTTTATTAGGTACACCTGTCCAACTGCTCGTTAACACTTAATTTCTAAGCAGCCAATCACATGGCGGCAACTACGTGCATTTAGGCATGTAGACATGGTCAAGACAATCTCCTGCAGTTCAAACCGAGCATCAGTATGGGGAAGAAAGGTGATTTGAGTGACTTTGAACGTGACATGATTGTTGGTGCCAGAAGGGCTGGTCTGAGTTTTTCAGAAACTGCTAATCTACTGGGATTTTCACGCACAACCATCTCTAGGGTTTACAGAGAATGATCCGAAAAAGAAAAAACATCCAGTGAGCGGCAGTTCTGTGGGCGGAAATGCCTTGTTGATGCCAGAGGTCAGAGGAGAATGGCCAGACTGGTTCGAGCTGATAGAAGGGCAACAGTGACTGAAATAACCACTCGTTACAACCGAGGTATGCAGCAAAGCATTTGTGAAGCCACAACACGCACAACCTTGAGGCGGATGGGCTACAACAGCAGAAGACTCCACCGGGTACCACTCATCTCCACTACAAATAGGAAAAAGAGGCTACAATTTGCAAGAGCTCACCAAAATTGAACAGTTGAAGACTGGAAAAATGTTGCCTGGTCTGATGAGTCTCGATTTCTGTTGAGACATTCAGATGTTAGAGTCAGAATTTGGCATAAACAGAATGAGAACATGGAACCATCATGCCTTGTTACCACTGTGCAGGCTGGTGGTGGTGGTGTAATGGTGTGGGGGATGTTTTCCTGGCACACTTTAGGCCCCTTAGTGCCAATTGGGCATCGTTTAAATGCCACGGCCTACCTGAGCATTGTTTCTGACCATGTCCATCCCTTTATGGCCACCATGTACCCATCCTCTGATGGCTACTTCCACCATGCCACAAAGCTCTAATCATTTCAAATTGGTTTCTTGAACATGACAATGAGTTCACTGTACTAAAATGGCCTCCACAGTCACCAGATCTCAACCCAATAGAGCATCTTTGGGATGTGGTGGAACGGGAGATTCGCATCATGGATGTGCAGCCGACAAATCTGCGGCAACTGTGTGATGCCATCATGTCAATATGGACCAAACTCCCTGAGGAATGCTTCCAGCACCTTGTTGAATCTATGCCACGAAGAATTGAGGCAGTTCTGAAGGCAAAAGGGGGTCCAACCCGTTACTAGCATGGGGTACCTAATAAAGTGGCCGGTGAGTGTATATACATTCAGTATATATTACTGGCCAAAAGTTTGGCATAATTATGATTTTAGTAATTGTTTTTAAGTTAATTTAAGTTTCTTATGCTCAAGGCTACATTTATTGGAGCAAAAACACAACACTTTTGAATGGTGTCAGTTTCCACAAAAATATGAAGTAGCAAAAAGTAATGAAAAAATATAAAAAATAAGAAGAAAAATTATTCTTGAGCAGCAAATCAGCATATTAAAATGATTTCTGAAGGATCATGTGACACTGAAAACTGGAGTAATGATGATGAAAATTCAGCTTTGAATCACTATATATACTGTATGTATGTATATATACAGGTCCTTCTAAAAAAATTAGCATATTGTGATAAAGTTCATTATTTTCCATAATGTAATGATAAAAATGAAATTTTCATATATTTTAGATTCATTGCACACCAACTGAAATATTTCAGGTCTTTTATTTTTTTTAATACTGATGATTTTGGCATACAGCTCATGAAAACCCAAAATTCCTGTCTCAAAAAATTAGCATATCATGAATAGGGTCTCTAAACGAGCTATTAACCTAATCATCTGAATCAACTAATTAACTCTAAACACCTGCAAAAGATTCCTGAGGCTTTTAAAAACTCCATTCATTACTTCATTACTCAAAACCACAATCATGGGTAAGACTGCCGACCTGACTGCTGTCCAGAAGGCCATCATTGACACCCTCAAGCAAGAGGGTAAGACAGAAAGAAATTTCTGAACAAATAGGCTGTTCCCAGAGTGCTGTATCAAGGCACCTCAGTGGGAAGTCTGTGGGAAGGAAAAAGTGTGGCAAAAAACGCTGCACAACGAGAAGAGGTGACCAGACCCTGAGGAAGATTGTGGAGAAGGACCGATTCCAGACCTTGGGGGACCTGCGGAAGCAGTGGACTGAGTCTGGAGTAGAAACATCCAGAGCCACCGTGCACAGGCGTGTGCAGGACATGGGCTACAGGTGCCGCATTCCCCAGGTCAAGCCACTTTTGAACCAGAAACAGCGGCAGAAGCGCCTGACCTGGGCTACAGAGAAGCAGCACTGGACTGCTGCTCAGTTTTGTATGTCATTCGGAAATCAAGGTGCCAGAGTCTGGAGGAAGACTGGGGAGAAGGAAATGCCAAAATGCCTGAAGTCCAGTGTCAAGTACCCACAGTCTGTGATGGTCTGGGGTGCCATGTCAGCTGCTGGTGTTGGTCCACTGTGTTTTATCAAGGGCAGGGTCAATGCAGCTAGCTATCAGGAGATTTTGGAGCACTTCATGCTTCCATCTGCTGAAAAGCTTTATGGAGATGAAGATTTCATTTTTCAGCACGACCTGGCACCTGCTCACAGTGCCAAAACCACTGGTAAATGGTTTACTGACCATGGTATTACTGTGCTCAATTGGCCTGCCAACTCTCCTGACCTGAACCCCATAGAGAATCTGTGGGATATTGTGAAGAGAAAGTTGAGAGACGCAAGACCCAACACTCTGGATGAGCTTAAGGCCGCTATCGAAGCATCCTGGGCCTCCATAACACCTCAGCAGTGCCACAGGCTGATTGCCTCCATGCCACGCCGCATTGAAGCAGTCATTTCTGCAAAAGGATTCCCGACCAAGTATTGACTATTGAGTGCATAACTGAACATAATTATTTGAAGTTTTTTTTGTATTAAAAACACTTCTTTTATTGGTCGGATGAAATATGCTAATTTTTTGAGACAGGAAATTTGGGTTTTCATGAGCTGTATGCCAAAATCTTCAGTATTAAAACAATAAAAGACCTGAAATATTTCAGTTGGTGTGCAATGAATCTAAAATATATGAAAGTTTAATTTTTATCATTACATTATGGAAAATAATGAACTTTATCACAATATGCTAATTTTTTGAGAAGGACCTGTAGAAAGAAAACTATATGATATTATTTAATGTTTGCTAATTAATATGTGTACTAAGATATAATACAGTTGTTTAAAAATTCACAATATTAATATAGTTTTTACTGTTCTCAATTAAATGCACCCCTTGGTGAGAATAAGAGACTTTTTTCAAAAACACTAAAAAAAATCTCACCAATCCCAAGTTTTTGAATGGTGGTGTATGCAAACAGATGTTTTGCATCATAGTTTCATCATAGACAACAGTTAGTTCTGCTCCTCTAATATTATTGTCCGAACAATATTAAGTATCAGTACTTGTAATAATGATATCATCACTGGAACACTGTAGTAACCAATCAGCATCCAGGACTAAAATCGTTTTTTATAAAAAAAAAAAAAAAAAAAAAAAGAATTTAGATTTGTTCATGTTGTGGCTGCAATTGTTGCAATCACATTGACAGAGACTAGCCTTCATTATAAAGTGACACAAGAAACAAAATGCGCTGTAACAAACCTAAAAAACCACCGAATGATCAAGCACGTATAAACATAACAATGCAGCCGCTACGCAAACAATCTTCAGGAGGGAAAGAGGAAATGCAGAGCGCTCCATCAAAATACACATCAGGGTTATTATTAGAATCGGTGTGGGGATTCCCCTTCTCCTCCAGTGTGCTGATCAAGACCTCTTCAAGCCAAATCCCGGCATTGTGACTCTGGTCTTCACTGACCGCTGACACTGACAGATGGAGGGATGGTGTGGGTGGATTAACCAGAGGCGATAGGAAGGAAAAGGAGGGGCTGGTGCATTAAAGACTTTCCCTTTTAAAACGCCTTTGTCTGTCCCGACTAACCTGGACCATAAAGGCACATCACTCTTTACACGCGGGACCCCCTGCAACGGTTTCCCAATACAAAATGTCACTTCCTCTCTAGGTGGGCAGCCTGTTGTCATGCAGGCACTGTGGTATTTATTTATTTAGGGGTGACGGTTATTGTTTTCCTGTCTGAAGTTGCTCATTACATATAGAGTCCCGCAATGATCATAGAGATGTACAAGTTTCCATTCGTCGACGCATCCGGCATCTTAGAACAGTTAACTAGACACTGTTCATCACTCACACTAACAAAACGATTCATTTTCATAGAACATGTCACTGCATTGAGCAGCCAATGGCTGTAAAAACCACCAGGCTATAACTTAGACGAAATGGGATAACCTTTCAGGGGCGAGAATGTGCTTGATTCGTGTTGTTACGTATAACTCAATATGCAATATCCATATGCAGAATTATCACTCTAATAATAAACTAAATGCTGTGAAAATCATCTGCAGATATAGATATTAATACACACTAGGTTGCAGATGCAGTGAACTCGCTCTCATGGTCCGTCTATGGCGGACGGCTTATATATAGCAGTCCGTAGACAAGACACTAATGAGGCATCTATGTTTAAATATATATATATATATATATATACACAGTGTATATATGGCAAGGATGGTGTATTTTTGTAGGCCAAAAGCTGGAAAGAGAGAGAATTTTAGCACTTCCAGTTCCATTGTCCCGAAATTCAATGCGTTTTTAAATCACGCTCTTGCAAATGATTCTAACTCAAACTTTCAGGGAAAATGTTTTTTTTAAAATAAAGAGTTGTGGAAAGTTTAGTTGAAGCCATGCAACTATGGTGTAGCTTTTTTTCTAAAAGTGATTGTATTTTGGCTTCAGTTTGTGAAGATTATCATGATGAACAAAACGTGTAAGAATTATAAACTAGAGCCTATTTCCCGCAATAATCCAAAAGCCAATGGAAAAATCTTATTGTGTTTTTGTCGAGGGCACCAGGGTGATGCGGGCCTACAAAAATACATCATCCCTGCAGCGCTCTATGAACCCACCCGATGACATCTTTCATTAGTCATTAAAGGCATAGTTTATGCAAAAAAAAAATATATATTCTAATTAAAATCATTTACTCACCCTCATGGAGATATTCACATTGACTAACACTGACTTTCATTTGTTTCGACCAAAACACTACCATTTTAGTGACAGTAGGAGTAAAATTACCTGTAAATATATTAGTGCTGTCAAATCAATTAATCGTGATTAATGACATCTAACATAAAAGTATTTTGTGTGTGTGTGTATGTGTATATACACACATATAACATACACTCGTATTATATAATATTACAAACTTTTGTGTTAGATGTGATTAATCGCGATTAATCTATTTGACAGCACTATGAGTTAACAGTAATTAAGCAAACATTATACCCAAATATAGATATAGATATATATTTATGTATTCATTCTGTAGGACATAGACGTAATATCATATTCCAAAACAATCTTTAAAGACACTATAGTTTGTCTAGTTTAGTTTTTTTGGGAAACCTGAGTGAAAAGAGTTGTTATTTCTACTTTCTTTTTTTAGCAAGTAACCAAAATCCAATGAAATCCTGAATGGAAAAAGAGGAAATGCAACACGAAATGTGTTTGGTGTCTGCGTCCAGCACCTACTAACTCTTCATTGCAACAGCTCCAGAAATAAGACACCTTTCAAGAGTGGCATATATTTTCTAGCATCAGAGGAACGTGTGCGCATGATATCACTTACCATGAAGACAGGACCACAGCAGGTGAAGAGAACGACAAAACGGTTGTCAGTGTCCTACATCACTGTTTTTTAATGACTGGCAGCATTTTGACAGCTACATATACGCACTAGAAACAGGCCAGGTGACAGAAATGAGCTGCAAATGAGCCACTGTATGAAGATTTTTAATGTCTGTATTCATAGCAGACTGTCTTCAAAGGGGAAAGCATGCAGATATACAAAGTAGTAGCATACAGTGGCCTCAAAAAGTATTTGGACACTTTTAAAAGTGTAATAGTAAAACATCAAACCAAATGGCATCTATAAGTATTTTCTCTACTAAGTAATTTCACTTTTTGCTGCTATTACTTTCAACCGACTGATGTGGAGGTGATTTTTAGTGGATGTATAAAAAGTCAGTTCCCCTCATCGTAGAATAACCACAGGTGCAGTTTATCACATTACCTTTAAAGATCCACTAACATTTGACAACAGGAAGAAGCTAAGTACTTTGTCTTCAGCCCTATTATGATGGTAATTGTTTCTCATACACTGTAAAAAATAAAATGCCATTTTTACGGTAAAATACCGGCAGCTGTGGTTGCCAGAACTTTACCGTCAATAACCGACGTTATTGGTTTTACAGACTTAACTTAAAATTTACAGTAATACACCGTATTTTATTATCTGATATAATGTTAATTTACCAACCTATGTATGTATTAATTTCTGTTTTGTACCAATGTAATACACTGACAACCAACAATCATCACAGCAGTGATGAGAGTCACATGATCAATCAAAGCTCATCACAAGCAGCTCTTCCACGAAAGTTAGTACTACTAATATATAGAAGCTGCACAGTCTCATTCACACAAACACTAAACAGCATCATGGTAACACATGAAATTTTAAAAATGCAATAAACATTAATTTAACAACATTAAATGTAACATAAAACTCTAATGTACATAACTGATAAGAAAAGAACTAAGAAAACTATGAAGAAACAGTTATTTCAACAAAAATACATCAAATGCGAAGTGTCACGCAGGGAATTGTGGGAATGTCAATTTACGGTTTTTCACTGTAAATTATACAATGAGTTGTTCTTTTTCACTTTCAAAAACTGTAAATTTAACGGTATTTTATAGTAAAATTACATTAAATGTACCGTTAGATCTATCACAGTTATTTACCGTATATAGTAAGGAAAATTTCTGTTAACCAATTAACAGTTTTTCACTGTAGCATTTTTACAGTGTAGGGATGTACAGTATTTTCCGCATTTGGGGTTAGTCTGCAATTTTATTGCTGCTTGAATACAAAACGTCTGTTTTTCTCCCACCACCCGCCTGAAAATCCCCGGCCGAATTACCTATGTTTTTTTTGATGAACACCAAGGTCGTGTGGTGATTTAATTGCTGATCTCGAAGTTTACAAGAAGAGATCAATTCAAAATTCACTGTTTAAATCCTTTTTGACCACTGCCGAGCACCGTACGACAACTGTTACAATTCGTGGTAATTTGCATTTTAACGATTTTTTTATTGAAATGCTGGAAAGTAATACAAAAACAATATTTCATCATTGCTGTTAAGAACAAAAAGGAGAAAGAGAAGAAAAGCATAAAATGGGTCAATATTATGGCAGCAACAGGTATGCAATACAATTTTAAAATATGTATTATGTACAATTATATAGATTATGAATATAAAACAAGTAGTGTTATGTTGACCTGTTGACCTTGTAAATACGAGGTTGCATTAACTTATTTCTGCTCATTTCCACTTTTTTAAAATGACATACTGTACATCATTTTGAGAGATAATCTGATAATCATTTTGATTGCCATCTAAATGCATGAGTTTTATCACTGAGCTGCCATTCGAATTTTATTTTTACAGACGGATGGACACATGAGAAACAATTACCGTCCGGATAGGGCTTTAATTTTGTATGCATCTTTCTTTATAATAAATGCCATTTGGTTTGATATTTCATCACATTCTGGCCACATTCATACATTTTAAACTATGACTTCAGTGTCCAAATATTTTATGAGGCCACTTTGGTTATTACTCTACCTGACAAGAAACTTAAGAGTCTCTCTCAAACGCCCACACTTACAAATGGACCTTTTTCAGCCTTTAATTTTATTTTATTTTCAGCCTAAACAACATTAACTTCACTTGAAACATTACTGCAGTCCTCTTGGCCCTAAACATGTTTTGCTGATACCTTCCAATTTCATCCATCTTTACACTTCTCCTGCTCCCCTCTCTCTCTCTCTCTCTCTCTCTCTCTCTCTCTGCCCTGGGCCTTCCCCCACTCCTCAGCATTGCTATTTTAGGCGAGTGCACCTGTCATTCTCACATTCCCCTCCACTGCTGACTGGCAGATAGTTCAGAGGCTCTTTCAGGGCAGAGGAGGGTCTGTGATCCCACAGCCACAGAAAACCAAGCATTAACTACAACATACTATTATACTACAACTACTGTACTTCAACTGCTGTCACTTTTAATCAATTGAATACACCCTTGAATAAGAATAAGCTTTCTGTAGAACGTTGTGTTACAGGTTTCAGCACAGATATTACAAAAAAAATCTTTTTTTAAAATAAATCCTGTTCTTTTTAACTTTCTATATATCAAAGAATCCTGAAAAAAAAAGTATCACGGTTTCCAGACATATTTTAGCCAGCACAACTGTTTTTAACATAATACATGTTCCCTGAGCAGAAAAACTGCGTATAAGAATGATTTCTGAAGGATCATGTGACACTGAAACTAGAGTAATGATGCTGAAAATTCAGCTTTGCATCACCAAAAAAAATTACATTTTAAAATATATACAGTTTTTCTTTTAAATGTAATATTATTATTTACACTGTTACTGTATTTACTGTATTTTTGTATTGTTAAAAACATTTTTTAAAAACATTACTGATCCCAAACTGTACTGTTTATACAAATGTTATTCACATTATTTTTATGAATTCCAAAATGTATGATTTAATCATTTTAATTTATATGCACCAATTGCTGACATGTGAAATGATTCATTGCAATTGACAGTTTACACTAAATGAATCAAACCTACCAACTTGAAACGTTGCTACTGAAGATTAAAGGGGTCATGACATGGATTTTTATTTTATTTTAATATGTTCTTTGAGGTTCACTCATGTTAATTAAGTTTTTAGCACACAAAACAAAACATATGTGGAAAAATTATTATTTTCAATCCTCATTCTGACCCTCAGTCTGAAATGATCCGTTTTAAGGCGCTGCTACTTTAAGGCTTGCCAGTAAATGGCCTCTGTTATGATTGGCTAACCTCATTGCATAGGAAACAGTATCAACTCCCACTCGCTATTGCACGGGTTGCTGATTCATCTTTCAATAAAAGCTTATTTCCGAACTCTCCATTACACTGTGCCTCTTTTACAAAACATCTGCAGTCAAATGCTCTGAACAAACATATAATCCTGCAACCCAATCCATGACTATCCACAAACTATTCACTTGTTCCTGACGCTGGTCTCCTCTGAAGTGTCTACAGAAATGAGCAAACAAGCCGTTTAAACGTCAAAGCGAACGTTCTTTCACTCTTCCATTTGTCCTGTTGTCGACAGGCTAAAGTGTGTGGAGTGTGTCAGAAACTGAACACACATCTGTATGCTGTATCAGTGTAGACAGCATCAGTGATTATAATGGGCTCTATTTGCTTTTTGATGCGAACCTCACAACCAGTAGGCGAATGTCAGCCGTTAAGCGACTGAACGCCAGTGTATCTATGATTCGATGATGCACTGTAGAACTGGAGGCAGTAATATACAAATATCACAACCCCACAGTATCCAAACGAGCCTTTTTTGAAGCTTGATTGAATAAATATTTTGTTTATAATTTGAAACTTGCAGGATATTTTAATGGTAGAGACCTCTTATATGTCAAAAGATCAAGGCAAATTTGATTTCTCATGTCATGACCATTTAAATCAGTTAATCTAGCCTATTAAAACAGAGAGATCGCAAAACTAGTCTAATGACGCGGTCTTTGAGAAACATATAATGGTCAAATAAAAAAAGTAAACTAGAAAATAATTGCAATATTCACTTTATATGAATATATTTGCTCAACGAGTGAAACACCTCAATATTTTGTGTTCACAAAATACTACATTTGCAATGTTACATCTAACAAAAATTTTTTTTTTTAATCTTTTATATTAAAACACTGACTAATGGCACAGTGATGGAAAATAAAATATGACAAACTTTGGTTGATAAAACAAACAAATTGTGTACACTTCGTTGTCAAGGCCTAATAACTACTATCTCTCTGTCCCAGGGGTCTATATGAGAGGCACTTATAAAGGCTCTCATCACTGATGCAGTTTCATCAACTGCTGAAAACATCTAAAGCCCTTAAACATGAAACATCCGCAGTTTTATGAGTCATAACCATGACTTCACCAACATAATTTCAATAGTTTGACTCACAGAAGCTCGATCATGTGCTTATGGGTCATTGTTTAGAGAAATATAACATAATCCTAATTAATCTTGGATCTTTGTTTATCCAACAAGAATTAGATCTCTGTGTTTTTTTATCCAAACAATGGAAGTCAAAGGGTGAACTATTGCTTAGATGTTGTCAATGAAGAGTACCAGTATTCTTTCTATGCAAGTAAGGCAGCTTTCAGATCGTTCTGTTACTTTTACAAAACAAAGACCCAACAATCCAGAGAAACAATAAAGAAACATTAAATCAAACATTTAAAGTGGAGAATATATAATAATCTTATAGTATAATTTCAAAATTGGGCAGATAACATTGAAATTCACTGTAACAATCCAGGTAAAGATGAGGAAATTGCATTGTATTTCATTGCTCCCTTCAACAAGTGCAATAAAATACAACATAAGTTGAGTGAACTTCCTCTCTGCTCTCAACTTTAAAACTTGCCTTCTTTGAACCCTGCATGTAGTCACATTTACCTAACGTATCAAACACATTTCTTACCTGAAACTTGTTTAAACATCATATGACATTTATGACAAAAATTAGGGATGTCCCGATCAGGGTTTTTTGCCCTCGAGTCCGAGTCATTTGATTTTGAGTATCTACCGATACCGAGTCCCGATCCGATACTTATATAATACACAAAAAAAGAATAAAGAGGAGAGAAAAAACAGATCCAGGATGTTCCTTATTTTTTATTTAATTCACCTTATTTTAACATTTAACAACTCTGTTAATAGAGCACTTCTGTGAGGTAGCTTGAACAATCAAGTAATAAATAACATAAAATCTTCACTTTTGGACTTTAGTGCAACAGTAAATATAGAAAAAGTATAATCTAAAAACAAATAACACCTCAACTTAAAATACCCGGCAGGCATGTAAACAAAAAATAAAAATGTTTTAAAACTGTATAAAAAAATAATGCGAATATATATATACATTAGGGGTGTAACAGTTCACAAAATGTGCGGTTTGGTTCGATACGATACAGCAAAAAGAAAGAAATGCCAGAGAAATTTCCTATTTATTAAAAGAAAAACAATTTTTTAAATAAGTTTGAGTTTTCCTACATCTTGAAACTTTCAGGTTTATAAATGGGGGTAATCTTTGAAGGATGAACAAATAATGTTTTGGTAATCACATTAAAAATAACATTTAAATACGTTGTGGTGGTCGCGCCAGCGTGGATTTTGTCTGCAGGAAAAATGGTCCTAGGAATCGTTCGGTTTGTATGTGTACCGAACCGGAAGCCTCGTACCGAAACGATTCAATAATTACGAATACATGTACCGTTACACCCCTAATTTACATATATCCGAGTCCTGATCGGGAGGTAACGTCCGATTTCGATCGAGTCTGAAACCACGTGATCGGGCCCGATTTCCGCTCGCGTGATCGGATCGAGACATCCCTAACAAAAATGTGACAAAACAAAACAACTTGAATTATCCTGTTTATACGTTTACTCAAACTCTCCCGCCATCTAGCTTCAAAATGAATCACAAGGATTCCTCACCCTGGGTCACATGACCGTAAAGGATACAATTACTTCCTTGAAGTGACCATTGCATGTACCCATCGCTGATAAACTTGTGGAAGGGCCCTTCGTGAAGTGATTCAGTTGTTCACTTTTGTTTGGAAAGCCCCAAAAACGCCATTTGGAATTCGCTCTTATGCTTTCAAAGCTTAGCCTCTCAGAAATTGCCTATCCTACCTTTAATTATGTAAAATACATAATTACTAAATAATCTATATTGTCAGACAAACTCTAGGCTACTTTAAAGGTTAACTGAACTATCAAATGTATAGAAAACGTTAATGTGACCCTGGACCACAAAACCAGTCACATGGGTCAAATTTCTGAGATTGAGATTTATACATCATTTGAAAGCTGAATAAATAAGCTTTCCATTGATGTATGGTTTGTTAGAATAGGACCATATTTTGGCCGAGATGCAACTATTTGAAAATCTGGAATCTGAGGGTGCAAAAAAATCAAAACATTGAGAAAATCGCCTTGTCCATTGAAAAGTTGTCCATTTATGTTTGCGATTGTGCTGCATTCACTCACAAAAACAAATGTTTTATATATTTACGGTAGGAAATTTATAAAATATCTTCATGGAACATGATCTTTATTTAATATCCTAATGATTTTTGGCATAAAAGACAATAGATAATTTTGACCCATAAAATGTATTGTTGGCTATTGGTTTTGTGGTCCCGGGTCACATTTGAGGGTCTGACCACTGATGATACACTTGAATAATTGGTGTTTTTGGTTAAAACAAGGGAATACATTTTTGTTATTCCAAACTCATAGATGTTTTAGCTAACGTTTTTTATTGTGTTTTGTTGTAAAAGTTGTGTTATGATTGAAGTCACCATTATGGTGATTAGTGTGATCTACAGTGAAGTTTCTTCCATTTCTTCCAACTCAAAGAAGTAACCTTTTTCATTTTGCCCAACAAACTGTGACCCAAGTTAGACAAAGGAAGTTCTACAACAATATTGTAATGTTATTGCTCAGATTAATTTTAAAATGCTACTTGAATACACAAGTAAAAAACATAATTTTTTTGTTTATTATGTTTGATGTAAGCACAGACCAACTTAATATAACAATTTTGTAATGTGGACTCATGCATATTCTGTAAAGCTGCTTTGAAACGATGTGTATTGTGATGTAATGCATAATTTACTGTTATTACTATAGTAAGTACATGTATAGTGTAACCTTAAAATAAATGATCAACTTTATTTTTTTACAGTGTAGATTAATAACTGTGTAAATAACTATTGTGAACATAGCATAGCAATGAAAGAAATGAGTCTTTGCTGTTACAAATAAACATCGTGAATTGAATAAATGACTTAAAAAACACATAATATTGATGATGAGGAGATAAAATATTCTACAATGACTGTTTTTAATGTCATATATTCATGTTGGTGCCAAGATCTCCATCTACATTTATGCATTTAGCAGACGCTTCTACTCAAAGCGACTTACAACAGAGGAACATGAGAAAAGCTATGAAGCTGCTGTCATATGTGTGTTATAATTTGAACCATGAGTAATTTTCCTTCACACATTACAGTGCAGTAGTGGACTCAAGGGGTCAGTAAAAGTTTCTGGCTGACGTAAGCGATTCTTCTGGCGTGCTAGCAGAGGGAACACCTGTTTATTGTAAAGATGTGACAGAGCACACAAATCTATGTCTCTGAACAGATGGTCTGTCAGGGCTGAGGTGTAGATTCGATCATCTGTGGGCTAAGCAAAATATAAGCCCAAGGAAGACTGCTGCTTTACACACTCAAGACCTGAGGAATCTTCTGAAGAGCTCATGGTCTAATCCTCCATCTCACACACACACACACACACACCATGAAGAGTCCCCTGTGACGGACAGGCCCTTATTGTGGACTCTATCTGCATAACTGAGCACTAAAATTAGTGCTTCTAGATCCTTCTCACCTCATTTCTGAGGCTGATCATCACAAAATTCCATCTTTAGACTTACAACATTTTAAATAAATCAGTTAACCCCTCAATACCATATTTCTAAGAGTGTGAGATGTTTAAATGCTCATTATGTCACAGTAGCCACTAAACTAACTGCCTTTCTCTCTCTTTACCCTTATTTTGTTCTCTATTACTCATGCACAAATCAATCAATTATCGTTTAGAAGTGATTACAGGCTCCAATTCACAATACTTAGATGCTTTTATGTCTCATGTGCAACACACACATGTAAAAACACACACATACTCGCTGTCCTCCCTATGGAAAGACGAAGTAGGACACAGACTCTCTTGCTCTCCCTCCTGAGTGTCAGGCGCTTATAGTGGAGGAACTATAAAAGGAAACGGCTGTTATAGCCTGGAACCCGAATACCCCCTCAAATGCACTCCAACACCACTGATGCTATTCTCTCTCTCTCTTTTCCATCGCTTTATTTTCAACACCTTTAAGGAGCTCAGTAAAACCTGGAGAAAGCTATCCAGTAGCATTGGCATTCATCTCAATAGCAGTGGCTTGGCTGGCGCTGGACCTCTTTTGAAAATATGGCATCAGGAATTTTTGTCACACTTTAGATTAGGGTCCAATTCTCACTCTTAACTAACACTTAACCACGACTTTTGCCTCAATAAACTCCTAATTCCTGCTTATTAATAGTTAGTAAGGTAGTTGTTAAGTTTAGGTATTGGGTAGGATTAAAGGATGTAGAATATGGTCACGCTGAATAAAGGTCCTTGCACACTGAGTCCGAAATTCACATGCAAAATTTTCGCACGTTAAAAAATAAATACAACCTCATGTCAATCACGCTTACACACTGCCTCCGAAACTTTCGTCCGTCATAAAAAAAATTCGGATCGGGTTCGATTTTCTGTGTTTTTCGCATCCGTAGCAAGCAGTTTGAATTGTGTTTTGACAATTCAGAGCCACCGAATCACAAATACGGAAAAACTTGTACGAAAATTTCGGACTCAGTGTGCAAGGACCTTAAGGCTTTAATATGTCCATAATATAAGAACAAATAGCCAACATATGCTAATAAACAACTAGTTAATAGTGAGAATTGGATTCTAAACTGAAGTGTTTTTAAATATTTTTTTTGTGTCAATCACCTGAGCCATGAATGCATTGTGATTCTGGAGCCGCATGAAAATGATGTCATGACAACATTAGCAGCTTTTGCCCCTTTGGGCCAAACCATTCTGAAAACAGGGGGTGCTTTCACAACTGAGCATTTGTTTCCAAACCTGGTGCGTTTTCTCTCTTGGTTCGGTTCGTTTAGGCATATGTAAACTGGGCAATCGCTCTTGGATCCGCACCAAAAAAAGCGCCAAAGACCGCCTGACTCGGCCCGATTGCAGACGAACTCTGGGGCGGTTCGCTTGAGGTGTGAAAGCAATCCGACCCAACGGACCAAATGATATTATAATTCATAACGGGAAATGTGCTATATAAATAGCAGTAGTGTCTGATTCTGTGAGTGAGCACATTAGCTATCACAGTTGAAAACAAAAAGAGCACCTCTTCATCTTAAAATGTTGTGTAATTGCGCTTCTCCATGCGAGAATGCTGTCCCATGAAGCCTTGATGCATTACAACATTCGTATGTTCGCTTGTGTCTTGACACCGATAACCTCTAGACAGCACTGCGAGATCCAGAGAGAGCATGTTTGAATTTGCTGCAGTAATAAAATGAATGTAGTATATCATTTAACAGCGGGAATGACGACTCAGTCGTGTAGTGTTTGTCTCGACAGTTACAAATAAAGCCACAATAAGCTCATGGAGCGAACTTGTCAATCATCTTGATGGATGATGCAGAGGAAAAACTGACTAATAAGAGGACAGTTGTCCTCACATGTGACTTGCTTAGGCTGCGTTCACACTGCAGGGGCTTAATGCTCAAATCCGATTTTTGGAAAAAATTAGATTTTTTTGCAAGGCGTTCACATTTCCAATTAAATGCGACCTTTTGTGATCTCCTGTGTGAACGTGAAATGACCCAGAAGTGACCCGCATGCGCAGAAGAGTACTCAACGGTCAACGACGTCACTTGTTTGCGGAAGTAGCTAAACATGAATGTCAACAGTGGAGCTCGTTTAGCAATATTAAAGTTATTTGTGTGGGTGCGGAGTCGGCGGAGTGGCTTCACTAAAACAGAATTCATCAGTAACTTCCGAATGACCAGATCCACCTTCGATTATGTTTGAGCACCTTCGATTAACTCTGTCACGGAAGAGACACGTCTGCGGCGGACCATAACAGTGCAACGCGTTGGAGTGTAGTGGCTAGCTACAGGTGCGTGCTATCGTACAATAGCTAACTTGTTTATCTTCTCATTCCCGCCTACTTCAACGCAGAATTATGACGTTTGTCGCATATCAATGGCGTGCGGGTCGGATACATGTGACCTGGCCGTTCAGATTGAGGTCGCATTTCAAAAGATCGGATACATATCGGATTTGGACCACATACCCAAGTGGCCTGGGTCGCATTTGAAAAGATCGGATCTGTGTCGTTCAGACTGTCATGAAAAGATCAGATACAGGTCGCATAGGGGCAAAAAAACGACCCCGGAATTGGGTCGTTTCAGCCTGCAGTGTGATTGAAGCCTTAAACACATTTTGGTACGTTTTGAAAGGTTGCCTTGTGAAAGCGAACCGAACCAAGAAGAAAATGCAACATTGTATCAAATTAAGTCTTTGTTTCGGAACAAAACAAACAATCTGTCGGCGTGAAAACACCCAAAATGTGCCTTGCCAAACCAGGCTCAAGTGGAAATATAACTGGAACCATTCCTTACCGTTCTTATGGCGCTTTTTCACTGCATAGTACGGTACGGCACGGTTTGGCGCTTTTCCACTGCATGGTACGGTACGGCTCGGCTCGGTACGGCTCACTTGTGGCGCTTTTCCACTGCATGGTACGGCACGGTACGGCTCGCTTTGGCTCGCTTTAAATGGTACCACCTCTGTCGAGGTTCCAAGCGTACCGTACCGATACTAAAATGTGACGTGAACACACTGCAGATCACTGATTGGTCAGACAGAATCGTCACTACCAGCGTCATTGTATTTGCGAGACATCAAACCCGCTAGATTTAAATAGCCAGTAACAGCCACCGCTGTTCTTCACAAAGAGCCGGCAAAAGTAATGATTTTGAATATGTAAAATATAGCAAGGAGATATTTTAATTGTTTATTAATAAAACAAAAGTTTTCTTAGTCGGCTAAGATGAAGTTGACGATGCTGACTCGCGATCTTCAGTAGCCGAGTGAACGCGCCAGAGAGAAATGCACATTTCATAAGGATTACATAAGCAGAGAGCAGTCTGTAGTCTGTTTTCTTTCGTTTTGAATTGTTCTGTTTAAAAGTAGACATGTGAGGCAAGTAGGCTACCTTATATGCTGAGTTTCGGTTCATTTATGAGACGAGCTCCAGTTCACACGCCGGCGCCTCCGTTTCCTATCTATCGTCTGCTATATTTACTACTTCTTATTTATTAAATCCAGGCAATTGGTTGATGAAACATTGATTAAAATTAAGATACAATTAATACAAAACGAAATTCAGGTTAAAGAAAGGTTTTGTGCTTTCTGTTGGATGTCTAAGTGAAAGTTTTAAAGCATCTTTTAGTGCCGCTGTCAGAGCGCTCACGTCCGTAACGGAGAACACATCCGTAACATTGTTTTTTCCTCATAAATGCGAACACGAAAAATAAAATAAAATAAAATAAAATGAATATTTTATGTACTGTGGAGACTGAGAGCCAACCCTTCTTCATCCGGTGGGTATTTGGTTTGCGCAGTGTAATTCACATAATCACTAAAAAATATTTTGCCTCCAAGTTTTTGTTTTTTTAAGCAATCAGAAATCCGAGGGCACTGCTATAATCCCACCCACTTTGAAGCGGTACTAACTGCAGTGGAAAACCAAACCGAGCTAAAGCGAACCGAGCCGTGCCGTGCTGAGCCGAGTCGTACCACGCAGTGGAAAAGCGAAGCGAGCCGAACAGTGCCGCGCCGAGCCGAGCCGAACCGTACTGAGCCGTACCAGCAGTGGAAAAGCGCTGTTAGAACCGTTCGGCCCGATGGTGGAAACGTGGCTATTGATTGCATGATGGCACCATAAGGGCCAATTCACAAAGAACAGGGCAGTGGACCGGGAATACAAATGCAAGGTCTAGAGACGTGTTTTTTAACTGTTTACATAGACATAAACAATGGGAAAGCAGTGCAGAACAGCCATTAAGAACACCAGGGATGTAACATTATTGTGAAAGAGTGCCATGGCATGTCTCAGAAACCAAAGATGTCAGTAAAAAAACCAAAGGGCTTTCCTGAAAGGATTCCCCAAGGACAGATACTGGTGAGCCCTTCAGAAAACTGCCAGTTCTTGACTGACCCACACATGCTGAGTCACTGTATGGCTTACAGCAGTTACACACACTCTCCACACAATACCTCTAAATCTCACATAAACACTCTCACACTTCATTAGTATGATGCTGGGATATCGTCATATATGCAGATGAAGATTGCAAAAAAAAAAAAAAAAATTTGTATTCATACTTCTTTTAACAACAGTTAAGTAAAAAGCAGAAAAACTAATAAAGATGGATTACTGCTACAGGTTCCATAATTATTAAAACACACTGACAGATATTATGTTCTCTCATACCTGTGTACTACATATACTCTCCTATTTCCCTTCCACTCATCCCTCTTTTGTCTTTTCCAGTCCTCTGAGTGATATGAAAAAAAAAACCAGAGTGTGTAAGTGGGAGTGAAGAGGAAGAGGTGGGCCGTTTCTAACACACACACACACACACACACACACACACACACACACACACACACACACACACACACACACACACACACACACACACAAATATAGTCAAAGAGTTCCTTCACACCAGATGACACTAAACATCAGTCATAAAACTCAACTAAAATAATTATTCATGTAAACGAAAGGGCAAAATGTTCATTTGAAATCTAATGATGCCTGTAAAAAAAATCACTTCAGACAAGTCTATAGTCTGCATCCTTCCCTTCCCGACAACAATACAGAAATGTCTTTACTCTTTACGCACGTGTGGGCTCAGAACAGCTGTGAGACTTTGTATTGGTGTCTCGTGAAGAATATACAAATCTGACCTCTGATCATAAAGGCGTGAGGGATTCTTTGCAGCATTGTCATCCACATAAAGCTCTAATTAGCATTCCTAAATGAGGCATGCGGGAGTATTATGAGAGATCAGCTGATCCCACTGGCCAAATGTCCAGACTGACGTCTCAAAAGACCATCTTCAACATCCAGTGCATCAATTTATAAAACTGTCAGCTACAACTCTAAATTCTGATAGGATGCATCATTGCTTGGCAGCTGTAAATATGTTATTTAATGTAAATTATAGGAAAAATTAAGGAATATTTTTTTTTAAACTACAATATAAAAATAAAAAAACTACTGGCTAAATTACTCAAGTTACCCAAAATTAACTTCTTGTTTATATAATTATCTAATAAAAGAAAAGTAAATGCCACATAGGCTATTGCTTCATTATTAATACATTTAACTGTTTATGGTACATTGATGTCTCGCATTTTCTTCATATTACTATTGCCACCATTTTAAAAGCAATATTATAAAATAGGACTTTGTGAATACGGATTTTACCTCAGTTGAGTTATTTTTTTAGAAAATAAGAACACCTCTTACCCATGATACAAGTCCATGCAACACACAGCCTTAAGAGCTTTTTGCATTAATAATCTATAATCTTCTAAGGAACTTCCCTATATACTGTGATTTTTGACATTAGCTAAATGCCAAAATGGCATCATTTTCAACTAAAGAAGGAGCCAAGGGTCCTTTATATATTCAATGAATTAACCATGATTTATTTTGTGATTCCAGAAGTTTCAAGAACAGTATGTTCTTCAAAAAAACCTGAAGAACTGCTCATAAAACATTCACTACTAGGCTTAAGAGATATAAGGATCTCAAGCTGACTAGACGTCACTGTAGCTTTACCCATTAATAGACACGGTAAATTCCAGCACAGCTTCAACAACCAGAATGAAACAACCTTTCACAATGTATAATGCTTTACAGTGAACTCTGTTAGAGAGCTACATATGGCAGTTTATCTGTTCAATAAAGTACATTATTCACTTGTTGTTGAGTAATAAAAATGCCATCTTTGTTTCACTTTTACAACATTTCAAATCCCTCAGTTCTCGCCATCTCTGAGAAGCCAAGCCGATGTTGGTTCTTGTTTTATTACGAGCTCTGTAACAACTAACCTTAGACACTTTTCTCTATTTACAGAGATGACAAGACGCAGGCAAGTGACGAATTTACGCAATTTCCAGCGAAAACCCTCCTGACAGGTCAAAAATATAAACACTTATAATAGGCTTGTCATAGTGAATCAGGGTAAGAGATGTTTTGGAAGAAGTATTGATGATGTATTGGCTAATTATTTAAATTTGGTTAATTTTGAACCAAAAAAGGTTACATGGTGTAACTTTAATTATTTGCTATTGATAGTTTATCTGCTTTTTTAACATTTTAATTTCAGAGCTTGAATTTCGGCGTGGGATTGCGGGTATTGCACATAATTAATTCTAATCATTCCCGCAGGTCTCCCACTTATAATGCGGGAAATTTCCGCAACCATTGCTTCAACTTTACCATGTAGGTTGTATTAGTAAATGAATCCACCCTCAGATTATAAAATCAAATCAGTCTTTTTAAAACAGCGTGGGTGATTCAGCAGAGCTGCCGCGTCTTCTCTCTCTCTCTCTCTCTAAATAAGTTTAAGGAATCAGGATTAATAGCCTATGTATTTAATTTAGTCAGGACTAAAATACTACCCAGTTTTGACTTTATTCAGTTTCTGTAGGCCTATTTCTGAATACTAGTGTCAGACCTATTCAAAAACATTTCTCTTTATTGCTATATTTATTCTATTGTATTTATTTGTGCTACTTTTTTCAAATGAATTAAAAAGCTCCCTTGTGTTATGTAAATTCTTAACAACAATATTACCCCATTGTAAAAATGCGATTGCGCAAATATTTAGGCGAGATAAATGTAATACATTGTTTTTGGAAACCCCAACCCCAACTCCCCTTCAAACAAAAAAAAAGTGCATCCCCCCCATGAGAATCACCTAAGTGGGATTTCCCCCACAATTTCCAAAACGAAATTCAGGCCCTGAATATATTATTTTTTATAACTTTTAAGTTATCGTGTGGCTCCCATTGGAAAGTCCCCCTAGTGGTCCCCGGCCCCTGACAATCTCAGTTTCAAATTTTCCACTTCTCTCAATCTCCTAATTCATGTCACATATGCTGTATAATTCCAATTCTTCTTGTTCTTGTTCTTCTTGTACGGCCTTTTCCCCGAGTGTGTAGACTGTGTAAGCTGTGCTCAGTTTGAGAGATGAGGGGCAGAGGCCAGCTGTCCCCCTCAAGGAGCTCGCCTGCTTGTTGCGTCTTACTCTCCACTTCTAAAAGTCTCTCCTTTCCTGAGGTAAAAATAGCTAACGATGCAAACAGATGCACCAGCCGCTGTCCATCCACACACATTCACATCCATCCATCGAATGACAGAATCTTCTGGAAGAATATGCGGAAAGATGCAGCACTTACAATGAGTTCACAGTCAGCAATAACAAAAGCAGGACATGTCCCTGATAAGAGACGTTGTTAGGCAGACTATCAAGTCCATAAGCAGATCAGAAGACAAGTGGGCCACCATAAAAATAGTCAACTAAATACAGGATGAGAAACAGGCTTGCACAATTGTCCAAAAACACCACAGTAACAATTTAACCTGAATAAGCCATGAGCGTATGGATGGAGGAGTCAACAAAATATCTATTAGGGTGTCAAGCACTTGACAAATAAATTAGCATGCATGCTTAAAAACAACCGAACGGATCTACACTCGCATGCAGGAACATCCCTAACAATTCAGCAACGATGGAACCAAAAGTTCAAGATAGAGGGGAACCAGATATAAAAGTTCAAGAATCTTGCGTTTAATATGTACCTACACTACTTAACCACTAGTCTAAATACTGGGGGGGAGACATGAGTGTCTATAGTGAAAAAAGAGTTAAAACTATTTCGTTGAGATTCAACTTTGAGTCCTCCCAAATAACATTATTATTGAGTGAAAAGCAGGTCAAGCGACACTTACCGTCCGTAGGAACTGTATCTCTTCATCTCCCCCCTCTCCCTCTGCCATCCTTCTCCGAGGGTTATTTGCAGCTCCTCAGGAGAAATCAGAAAATCCTTCCGTTTTGTCCTCAGTGTTTCAGTGTCTTCTCTCTCTCTCAGTGTGTGTGTGTGTGTGTGTGGGTGTGCTGGAGGACAGCGTGAGTCCTCCTGTAGCTCTCACGGTGGAGTGAGAGAGAGTGACAGAAGATTCAGCACTGCTCCTCTCTCTCTCTCTCTCTCTCAGATCCTGCTCTACCTTCTTACACACTCACACACTGCAACCATATTTGCACAAGTGGGCCACCCCCTTTGCCTAAAACTGATCCTTGCACAAGTCTAATGAGCTATAAATGGAAAATGTGCTTGTGTGTGATGTCTGAGAAGACACTAAGACACATATGTACTCATACAGGCAAACAAGAAATCAGTTTAGTTTTCCAGAACAATATTTGTGCACAAACACACGGTAAACAGCTCGGACACAGAGGAGTCCTAATGTGAGCCGCACACAGGCAGATACACTGGGCACAGATGTGACTGAAGCAGAATACAGACGGACAATTCACACAAAAACATTCAAATCAATGAATTTCTATTCTGGCACCGTATTTGAAACAAATATCAATATATTAATAAATATTAATGTACTGGTTATATATATATATATATTTTTTTTATTTTTTTTACCGAATTGCTGCCTAAAACACTGATTTTTTAAATAAATGTAATAATTAATATACATTTTTAAATGTTACAATTAATTTATTTATAAGATTTTTTTAAGAACTTTATTTCTGGCACTGTATTTGAAATAAATAGCAATATATTAATGAATTCTGATTATATATTTGTTTTATATTTTATAGTTTTTTATTTATTTATATATAATTATAAAAAAATATGTTCTTTATTTATTAATATCTGTTATCATTATATATATATATATATATATATATATATATATATATATAGTATATATATAGTATATATATATATAAACCTAATTGCTGCTTAAACAACTGATTATATTAAAAATATATTTATACATTTAAACAAATGTAATAAATAATATAGATTTTAAATGCTATAATTATATTAATTAATTACTTAATAATAATAAAATATATATAATTATTATTATATATATATATATATATATATATATATATGTAATAATATACATTTTTAAAATGTTATAATTAATTAATTTCTAAGATTTTTTTAAAGAACTTTATATCTGGCACTGTATTTGAAATAAATAGCAATATATTAATGAATTCTGATTATATATTTGTTTTATATTATATCGTTTTTTTATTTTTTTATATATAATTATAAAAACATGTTCTTTATATATTAATATCTGTTATCATTATATCTATAGTATATATATATATATATATATATATATATAAACCTAATTGCTGCTTAAACAACTAATTATATTAAAAATATATTTTATATATTTAAACAAATGTAATAAATAATATAGATTTTAAATGCTATAATTATATTAATTAATTACTTAATAAAAAAATATATATATTTAATTATTTTTTATATATATATATATATATTGTATATTTATGTAATAATTAATATACATTTTTTAAATGTTATAATTAATTAATTTATAAGATTTTTTAAAGAACTTTATATCTGGCACTGTATTTGAAATAAATATCAACATATTAATGAATTCTGATTATATATTTGTTTTATATTATATAGTTTTTTATTTATTTATTTATAATTATAAAAAAATATGTTCTTTATATATTAATATCTGTTATCATTATACATATATATATATATATATATATATATATATAGTATATATATATATATAAACCTAATTGCTGCTTAAACAACTGATTATATTAAAAATATATTTATATATTTAAACAAATGTAATAAATAAAATATAGATTTTAAATGCTATAATTATATTAATTATTTACTTAATACAAATAAATAAATAAAACATATATATATATATAATTATTTACAGTATATTAAAATATAATTTAGTACATGTAGGATACAAATTGTATTAGAATACCAATGGCTACATGCAAAATTCTCCGAAATCCGTCGTAGTATAATGACTTTTGTCTGATGATGACCTTTCTCCAATGCAGAAAATATTTTCGTTTGGAAAATACTGTATACACTATCCACATTATTATGTCATTTTAAGACTCTGGATCATGAACGAAATGTAAATGATGAAAATAAAATCAACAGCCTAACAGGGCACTGAGCCAACAGACCAATTAAACAAGCAATTAATGAGATAGATAGATAGATAGATAGATAGATAGATAGATAGATAGATAGATAGATAGATAGATAGATAGATAGATAGATAGATAGATAGATAGATAGATAGATAGATAGATAGATAGATAGATAGATAGATAGATAGACATGGCTAATTATATATTCAATCATATTTCCCTGTTCTGCGTCCACAGACACACACAGAGATCACCGGTCGGTCGGCTAGACAAAATGACAGCTGCATAAGCAACACACCCCTAAAATTAGTCTAGGACAATCAGCCAACGTGCTGCACTCATCAACACACTCACATACAGACACACACACACACACAACACACTCATCCTGACCACAAACACAATGAAATATGACAGCTGGCATCCCTCCTCACCTCCACAATCTCCATCTAAGTGTCATCTCCGTGCGTGTCCCTCCTCTCTTCTAAGCCCAGCTGCAACTACATCAGAGTATGGAGTAACAGGGATGCTGATGGATTTTGGGGAGTCTGAACTTCAGAGAGCATGCTCAGACATCACGTAATGAAGACTGGGAACCCGAGTGCATTTGCTGAGCACATCCTGTAGTCCTTCAAAGTCCCCGCTAGATGGCAGTGTATCACCTCATAAACTCACTACGGGAAGAAAACAGAAGCTAAAATTATTTACAGAAGGCTTTGTTTAAATATGAGATGTGCATTAGGTTTCTATAATACATAAGACTATGATACATATTAATATAATACTCTTTATATGATAATGAAATAACTGGTTTCTCTATAATTTACTAAAACGCTTCCCTACGGCACTCATATTCAATTACGTCTTGACAACTGCATTTCGGCTTTTTAAATGAAAAGCGAAACTTAATTAACTTAAATTTACTTAGATATTAATGATATTGATCATTTAAAAAAGGTAATTAATGATTTAATCACATTTAATTCCTTCTTTTCCTGAATGGAAAAAAGTCCTGATTAGTTTTTCAAAACTTCCGTTCCAACTGTCTCTATTTCCGGTCGAAAACGAGCTTAGCGACCAATCACAACTTTTATTATTTGAACATGTGATTAAAAAGTAATAATCAATTTGTTCATAAAGATTGTAAAATATTGTGTGTAGCCTATATATGGTAACTTGTCAAGAATTATTTCAAGTGTTTCACCATTTTAATCACCTTGCAGCTGTTTTTCCTGATCACTTGGACAGGTCTACACTATGATAAATACATTTTTAATGTAGCCTATATTCAGTGTAGTCTCAATTAATATATGTGCATAAAACTGCAAATAAAATGAGAACTTTATACAGAAATATAGTCTACTACAGGCCTATAAACACTGTTCCTAATAGTTACCACATTTTTTGTAGAAGCAATAACTGGCTATAGTAACTAGTATTTTGGTGAAACCCATAGTTTGCTAATAATATTTGCTACATTTGTGCTCTGGCTGGCCAACAACAGATGAAGCAATTAATAGCATGTATGGGCTTGATAGAACCAGTTTCTAGTACATTTTTAGCTAAGGTGATCATTTAGTTTTATGTATGAATAGATACATTGATAATTTTTAACACTGATGTTGGGTGCCGATGTGGTTTCTTGAGTTGTGCAATCGCAATTGCAGAATGTGCAGCGAGAAACTTGCTGATGATGTCAAAAAGAAAAAAAATCTACAAAGATAAGCAATTTGAAAAGTCCAGCTCCACCTGTTACTGACAAATACACAGTCCTCCCTCAGATATAACTCAGTAAAATAAGCCAGTGCAAGTGCTTCCTTGCCATATGAAAGACTAGTTTAACCATTTGAGGAAGTAAACAAAGGTGGAGTGATGAGCAAGGGCTCTGTTGCAAGTTCATTTGTGGTGGTAAAAAGCCAAAAAAACAGTCTTCACACAACACACGAATGCTTCTGCAACGACTCAGATATATCTGTGTCCCCTTTAATACAGAGCAGACGAGACACATTTCACAGAATTGATATTCTAGGTGTCATTCTGAAAGATGGTGGTTGATTCATTCACACTCATCCTTCAACCGACAGAAGCCCCCCTCGTCTGGCTCGTAGGAGAATCCCACCTCTGTGTGAATACACACACACACATGGGCACAGGTTCCCACAGAGTTTGCATGCAGACACACGCACGGACACACATGCAGCAGTCTTTCCTATCATCTCCTCTCCTCCATCTTCAACAAGGCATCCTTTCAGTGACCCGCTCCAGCTGCACGTGGAGGGATTCAACCCTGGAGACACTACCTTACTGTTAAAGAGAGAAAACGAAGGGATGATCGGATTAAAAATGGACTCAGGGCTAACAAGTGAACAGAAACAGCAGGTACAGACACGCGGCGATACTGTACTGTACGCGGAAATTCGTGGAAAACACACCCGAAGGCTCACTCATTTACCTGTGGCCTGAAGGCAAGGAACTGGTACTGAAATATGTGTAAAAACACACACACAGAAACAAACACACACACACACATATTTTAAGGGGACTTTCCATAGACATAATGATTTCTATACTGTACATTCTCTCCCCTTACACTAACCCGACCCCTAAACCTACCCATCACAAAAACCTTTCTGCGTTTTTACATTTTCATAAACATCACTTAGTATGATTTATAAGCTCGTTTCCTCAAGGGGACCAAGAAATGTCCACACAAGCTCACGGATTTTGGATATTGCCATCTTTGTAGGGACATTTTGTCCCCATAACGTAAGGTTTACCAGGCCAGACACACACACACGCACGCAAGCATTCGCACCACACACATACACACACTCACACACACACACACACACACACACACACACACACACACACACACACTCACACGCATGCACTAACACACACACAAGAAGCTAATGAGAGCAGACTCTGGACTGAGTTCTCAGTCTGATTTGGCCCCTGTCTGTTTTCAATCGGCCTTTCAATGATTTTTAATTTATATCACTCACTCTCACACTCTTTCCAAAGAGCTCAATCCCTCCCTCTCTTCATTCTCACTCACTTTTTTCCCCTCCCTCTGTCACACAAGCACGCGGATGACAGTTCCCCTATCTCTCAGAGCCAGTGCCTGTATTTTAAATAGGGACTTGTTTGTATTGAATGCAGTTTGCTGTTTGTTGTGATTATGCTCATTTCGACTTTTTTCTTTTTTGGGTCTACGGTTTCAGTTTTTTTCATTTCTAATGCGGTATCGTTGAATAGGCGTTTGCTGAACTTTCTTTTATTTATTGTTTTGGTAACTCTTTGCCCTGTGGTTGAAGTTCTCTAATAATATTCAGAGAAGCAGAAAAGAGGGGGAGTGTGTGAGAGTGAGTGAGTGAGTGAGTGAAGGAGAGAGAGAGAGACAACTCTGAGCCGCAACAGCTGGTTTTCAGGTTTGAAGTTTTGACAGCCGTGACTGAACAGCCACTGTTCGTCCCAGCCTGTACGAGGTCACTTAGTACCTCTGGCTGGAGGAGAGCGAGTGCAAGGTGCCTGATGGGACAAGTAGGGGTTTAAGCAGCCCGGAGGGACACCAGCAGGACACCGGTGGACAGGATTCGGCACCATGAATCGCAAGGAGTCAAAGAGGTACAGACTTTCTATTACATTCTGCCTGTCCTTTGACAGTCCATTGACAGGCGGCTACTCTCTTTAGAAATGATTCGATGACACCTCAGCGCAAAGCTCTGCTTTAGTTCTCCGTGTCACTGGGTTTAATGTGCACTTGAGGCTTGATAAGTGTGTCGGTGCCTCATTTTGCAGCGCATTGCAAAGTGATCACTGTGGTTATCTGACAAAGCTGTGGTTTCTCATCATGTTCTTCAGAACATTGTGTTTAGGTTTCAGTTCTCTGTGAGAAAGACAGGCTAGTCACTTTCAAAACGGTTCAAAATGCACATTCATCATTCAGACGCTCTCTTCGGGGATCAGACTATGTTTGCATTTGCAAGATTGTATAGATTCACACATGTGTGCTGTGAAGAAGCAGGGGTGCTTGTCTCTGATCTTTAAGAGGGGATTTCGCACTAGGGAGATGAATTGCTTTTGACCTAGTTATACTCCTGTGACCTGTTGTGGATAGAGGTATGTTCGCGCGCTGTGTTTACAGTACATAAGAGGCATTAGCAGGAATATACTGGTCGGTGTTGTGAAGAAACATTGCTATTGTCCACTCATTTAATACCTAATCAGTAAGTTAACTGATGCTACAAACGGAGTCAGATTTTAAAAGAGTGTCAGTGTACATAAAAGTTCTGCCTGCGTAAAATGACTAGTGTAACTAGATAAATGTCATAAATCAACGTGAGAATGGTAAAATCGATATTTCTGACTAGAAGCCTATGGGGCGTCTGTTTTGTGCATGTTATCTCAGAGGTCTTATCTGATTGCTTGGAAATGACAGACATAGCAGTGGCTACAGTGATGCTATCAGCATGAGTCTCATCACAGCAAGTTTATGCAAGCATGTACTACTTCATATTTAATGATTAATATTTAATATTCAATATTTCAATAAAAATAATACTTAATATTAAATATATAATTTGAAAATTATATATATATATATATATAGTATATATATATATATATACACAACTATATATATAAATATTATATATATATACATATATAAGTATAAAATAATATATAATAAACTTATTGTAAATTATATGTATATATATATACATTATACATATATATATATATATATATATATATATATATATTCAATGTATATTTGACAAATATCACTATTTGTCAAATATAAATGTTTTTTTCACATCTGAGATCTTAATACTAAATATATAATTTGAAAATTATATATATAAAACAGATATATGAAAGCCATTATAACAAATAAATATGATATACAAATATATAAAATATATATATATATATATATATTTATATATAGTTTAAAATATGTATTTTATATATATGATGCCTTCATAAATGATTTTAATATATATTTGACAAATATCAGTATTTTTCAAATGAAAAATATTACAGGTACATGAGATGGAGGGTATAGACTAATGGAGAGAGAGAGAGAGAGAGAGAGAGAGAGAGAGAGAGAGAGAGAGAGAGAGAGAGGGAGGGTGGGCTAAAAACAAGACCTTCAAAGTGCTCTGGCATCAATTAATCAATTAACGAAAGAAAGGGAAGAATTTGCATGTTCCCTGACTCTTTGTGTGTGTGTGTGTGTGTGTCTGTGTGTGTGCATGTGTGTGCATGCCTGCGTGCGTGCGTCTGTGTGTATGTATGTGTGTGTGTGTGCGTGAGTGTGTGTGTATGCGTGCGTGTGAGTGTGCGTGCGTGAGTGTGCGTGCGTGCGTTGGTGTGTGTGTGTGCGTGCGTGCGTGTGTGTGTGTGTGTGTGTGTGTGTGTGTGTGTGTGTGTGTGTGTGTGTGTGTGTGTGGAGGGAGAGCGTTGGGGGTAGGGTAATGGAGCTGGAGATGCAGCCAGGAACTGGGAGTAAAACACTGGCTACTGTGGCAGGGAAGGGGTAGGGGAGGTTGGGGGGATTTCCAAAGAGAAAGGAGAAGTTGTTTTCTGAATGACATGAATAGAGCAATGGGTGCAGGAGGAGAGGAAGAGAAAGTGAGCGAGTAGGTGCTATGCATGGCTGAAACACTCATACACTGTATGATTGCAAATGCTTCATTGGATTATGATACTGAATGCCAGGGGTCATGTGCAGATGCAAACAAACCAAACATACTCAAAAAGAAGTTCACTGAGCTAAAAACAGCACACTGGTTCTATAGGGGTCAGTATATTTAATTATAATAATTGATCATTTTTCACATTAATATTTGTTGTAAAACGAAGCAAGACTGAGTGAAGGTGAAATATACAGTACTATTAGATCAACAGAGGTCCAATTATTTATCCAAGCTTAAGTTGCGTTCACATTTACTGTTGCTTGCGAATTTTCACAAGCGAAATCCAGTCATTTCAATAGGAATCCATGCTTTCTGGCAGAGAAAGTGTGAAGAGTACCTGAAGACCATACTTCAGTAAAAGTACAGATACCTTACAGTGAAAATGACTCCATTACAAGTTCCAAGTAACCAACTTCAATCCCACTTGAGTAAGTCTTAAAGGGGTCATATAATGGTACATGCACTTTTTCAAGTTGATTGTACTAAAATGTGTGTTGGCAGTACCCATCATATAATGGTAAAAATCTATCCAGTGTTTTTTTTTAATCTCCTTATATGTTTGCCCCAGTCTCAAATCGAGCCGTCTGACCGTGTGACGTCACACGGTCGGACGCCCCTCCCACGATTATTGATTGACAGCAGCGTTTCAACACAGACCCGCCCTGAGCGAGCTGTCATCATAGTCCGTCATTGTTGATACGCTGGAGCAGAATGGCGTCTAAGCGATTGTGGTGTTCTGTTCTTGGGTGTAATAACGAACACAGCAGTCATTTTGATGTTCCTAAATCCGAACCGCTAAAGACGCAGTGGCTGAGTTTTGTTTTCGAAGGGAATATTCCCCACGATCAACGTCAATGCTTTCATGTTTGGGCGAATCATTTCTCACCAGACTGCTTTATAAACGAGGGTCAGTATAAAGCTGGATTTGCTAAGAAGCTGCTGCTGAAAAAAGGTACCAACTATTCGTGTTCCTGCTGAACCTCCAGAAGAAGTGAGTGTAAAGTTTTATAACCTTTATATTAATCTTTGCAAATCGGAAAAAAAAGTTTTTCATGACCATTAACTGTAACATCAATCAATCTGTCAATGAAGTAACGTATACATCAGTAAACACATAGCGTTCGTATCTCACTACTCTACCCTGCCAGTGCATACAAAGATAGATCAAAGTGACATTACGTTAACCAACCATTCAGAAACGTCCTGTTCGAGCCTTAATTGTCGAACTTCTTCGGGCCGTCATCTTGTTCCGGGTCCGACTCCGACTCCGGTTCAAATTGATACGATTGCACAGATGTGTCCTCGAGACTCCCGCTGTCATTCTTTCTCCAAAATATACCCTCAACTGTTGTCAAGGCAACACTCCACGTGCGTTGTGTCAAAACGCCAGCAGAACAGAGGGGTGGAGTCAGCGAAGCTCATTATCATTTAAAGACACATGCACTTAAATGGCGTGCTGAAAACAGAGCTGTTTTTGACCAGGTAAAATAAGTGTTTTCCTACAATACTAATGAGAATTTTTAATTAAAGTATATTACAAACTTTTTATTTAGACCCTAAAGAATCATATTAACTTGTATAAAAATGGCATTATATGACCCCTTTAAGAGTATCTGATTTTAACAGTAAGCCTACTTAAGTATTTGAATGGCTCAAAGATGCTCTAGTCCTCGCCACCTAAGAGACATGCGAAGAAACAGTTGATTTGGAGAGCAAGCACTCAAGTAGTGTCAAATGCTTGCTTTCTGGAGTTTCATGTGAGGGTGAAAAGTTTTCCACAGCGATTTCGCTCAAGGTGGTCACGCAAATTTTCCGTGCTGACCACCAGAAATCTGCTTGGCTTGAAAGTTCTGACTTCTGTGTGAGAAGTGCTTCATACATCGCTATGCTATTGACAATGGACCTTTTTTTGCCCCTCGAAATTTCGCGAGACAGGGATAGCTGAAGGTCAGTGTAATGGACGTGCTGAAACGTACACAATGCTACCCCCCACACTAAAGGCCGGGACACACCCAGCCGATGGTCGCCCCCGGACAAATTTCGGCCGCTTTCGAGCGTCGGTCAGCTACGTTTTTTCGGTGTGTTCTGGTTTTCATGGGCCGATTCAGCATGTTGAATCGGCATTGGTGAGAGAGAGAACTCTGATTGGCTTAGCACAAGAATAAAAGCGAGTGATGAAAGCGAGCAGAAGAAGTCAAGGCGGTACAGACAAGACGGCTGTTATAATTTTACATCATCTTACCTAAGCATTCGAATGCACGAATATTACCATAAAACATGATCTGACTGGATCAGCGTGATTGATATTTCAAATGCTAAGCAAGCATTGCTTTGTTTACGGTTTGTATATATGCAGTCCTAGTTTCGGTTTCCCTTTTTGAATGACGAAGATAGACTATTGAGACCTGCTGATATAGACAGATATTTCCTTACACGCAGGAGCAGAACGCATATGCTAGTTGACAGTCGCCTTTAGTCCTTTTGGTGTGTTCAAGCGCAGCTTTTTGGCCGAGACGTGGCGACGAGAGGCGAGAAAACAGTCAGCTTTCGTCGCCGCTAGTTCTTTGACGTTGGCTTGGTGTGTCCCGGGCTTAACAAGCTTTTGCAACCAATTGTAAAGACCTTTCAGGATGTCCCTTACTCCAACCTCCAGATACCCACACACTAATTCTCACTGAAATATTGCTAATGTGACAGCACCTTTAGAGTAAAAAAAAAAAAAAAAAATTATCACATTGACAGTTTAAAAAGTCAAAATTACAATACATAAAAATGCAATTGAGTGACATGAGCATTTTGTTCTAACTTCATGCATTCTTTTTTATCAACACTTGAATGTGGCTAAGTTTCATTAAAAAAGCAACATTTTAAACAAAAAGATGAGAAAATCATGTTTTTGTCAAAGACTACATCCGGATCAGATTCAGAACGATGATCAAAACACAGATGGAGTCGATCGAGTGTTATATGCTGTTTAATGTTTGCGTTATTTTACAAGAGCGTAAGCAATGCTTCTATCGCTTGTTTCTGCTTCTTCTCCTGTGTTTTGATCCGGAGATTTAGTACTCTATCGGAAAATATGTAATAGCGCCCCCTACTGTATAACAATGAAAACACGGATTGCTGGAAATTATCATCAAGGTGGGGAAGCGTTGTCATAAATGACAGAAAATTCTGTCAATGGTGGGGAAAGAGTTAAATAGCGATATAAGATCAAATTCAAATCGCAACTCTTAGATATAGTCGTAATTATAAAATCACAGGGCTTTCTTTTAAGTTTAAATTTGAACTTTTTTTACAATAACACCAAATATTGATTCAACATTGTAAGGTCCCAGGTGATTCCACACTGCATATACATTTGCATAGACTTGTTTACATTTACATTAACCAAGTGCATTTTCCCTCATTTGTTTACTGTATGTATGAGTCTGTATCTATGTGTGTATGTGTGTATGTCTGCAGAGTGTGTATTGTCTATTGTCATCAGCCGTAGAGCAGGTTGATGCAAATAAGCAAGCAAGAGAGGTGAAAATGTGATGGTGAATTTGCATTATGCAGTCATGTCTAATATCTGGCCTGTCAGAAATAGAATGAAAGGAAGAGAAGGAAATATGAGGTGTATTTTATGAAGGTATAAATAGGAAGGCCAAAATATCTTCCCGGTCTACAAACTTTAACCGAAGTGAATTTATGCTCTGGGCTCGCTTGAGTGTGTATTCGTGTAGCCCTGATCTCAATGGTTAGACTTGGTTTGCTTAATGAGATGAGAAGGTCAGTGTGTACGTGAGCAGAGAGAATTGAAAACGAGTGTGTTGAACTGGACATTGGTTCAAGAGGAAGGGAGAGAGAGCGTTTGGGAGGGGTTTGGACGTTCTAAGAACTCATCGCTACTTCTCTGCAGTCTCGACCAGCTTCCTGTTCGTGACACTGCCGTCACCGACCACAGTGATTATTGCTGATGCTGTCAGAGACATAATTCGATGTCCAAGTCCAAGAAGGACATATTACTAACTTACGCATTTACCAGCAGATGTGAATTTTACAGACTGTTAGACTGATGTACAATGTTGTTGTTTTCTTTGTGTGACTGATAAAATAAGAGCAAAGCAGAAAGACAGAGATGCTTATCTACTCTCTCTAACTGTCTCTCTTCCTGTGACATTGACGACCTGAATAGTGGCATCTACTGTATAGGGGGACAGATATCAACACACAACCTTACATATACTGTAAACATCAACTTACTTGATCTACCGGTAGGGCTTGCAGAGCGCGAACAGTCACACATGTACACAGGCCTGTGCAGCAGACTTCAAGTGGAACCCATTGCTCTTGGTAAAAAAAAGAAAATGTGTTAGTGTAGATATAAATAATATTTATTTTCGCACCTGTGTCTGCAGGTTTACATCTGAACAACTAGTCACTAGATATTTATATTTTATAAAGAGTGTTGCTTGCTGCTCTGTGCAAAACTCACTGCAAAGGTGCTAGGGTGGTTTCTAGTAGGGCTGGGTAAAAAAAATATATATATTTCTCGATTCTCATTTGGAAGAACTGATATCAATTCCCCTCTGAGCCCTTTTTCTTCAGGAAAATCAATGTAATATATTTTCGTTCTAAAATATTTTTTCGATTATTATTTCGAATTTTGAGGGGATTTTATAATACTATGCAATATTTATAACATTTTAATAAAAAAAATCATTTAAATAAATTTGAAATATTGCATTTATTGAAAAATAATTATTTTTTTAAATAAACTAACATATCCGAATCATTTTGTGTGTGTGTGTGTGTGTTCACAGAATACTGCCACAAAAGTCACCAAGTGCCCTGCCATTTATGAAGCAAAATGTTAAAAATTCAAAACGTAAAATGTTTTTGGTCAGTTCTGACCGAAGAGGCCTAGAGGGTTCAATCGCAAAAGTCGATCTTTCCGTCTGTTTTCCGTTGATGAATAAACAACTTTAACACGCATCCCATCCATTAAATCGCAATACGCTTGGTGCTTTATTACTTCTGATATGAAACAACATCTCAGCTTTCAAATTCTGTCAAATCTATGACGAAATAATACCGTTTTGGCGCTCTTTATTGTGGCGCAACATGTCGCCTTCACGATGCGCACGCGAATGATCATCTCTTCCCCGTTTTATTGCTGCTAGTTATACAACATGAAATAAACACGATGTAGAAGGTATGTTGAAAGATACAGTACAACTTACTGAAATCCGTATCATGTCTCATGTAAGCACTCAATCAGTGTTTCAATCGCGGAATGACATCAATAATAGCCTACAGCTTGAAATATAATGTCATGTAATGTTACATCCTTAGTTAAGCCATTCAATGCCCAGAAACGTGTTATACCGCTAGAAAAATGAACTTAGACAGGAGAATTTTGATAAATATATGCACTATAGGCCTATTGCATATTCATTGTATTTCTACATATCATGTTCTTCAGTTTTGCCATCTTTACCTGATAGGCCCAAATGAATCGATATCGAATCAATTAGAATCGAATCGCAAGCTTGTGAATTGAATTGAATCGTGAAATTTGTGTCAATCCCCATCCCTAGTTGCCTATTTATTCACTAGGTCTTCTGTGGGTTAGAGTGTACTGGCAGGTTGTTAGGGTGTTTCTAAGTGGTTGCTAGGGCATTTCTGGATGGCTGCTAAGTTGTTCTGGGTTGTTACTAGGGTGTTTCTAAATGGTTGCTAATGTGTTCTGTATCTGCCCGGACATTTCTAAGTGATTTCTAAGTGCTTTATTCAAGTGTTTGTCTGGCTGGTTGCAAGACTATAAGTGGTGGCTTGTTTGGTTGCTAGGGCATTTCTAAGTGTTTGCTTTAGTGTTCTGTGTGGTTGCTAGGGCGTTTCTAAGTAGGAATCGGGGTGTTCTGGCTGGTTGCTAGGTTATTTATGTTGTTTATAAGGTGTTCTGCATAGATTTCTTTGCATTCTTTTATTCAAGGTCATGTGGCGTATCAATCTTCTTTTGGTCACACGTCTTCACGTGATATAAATTCGAACTTTGGGGCGCAGCGAAATGCGAAACATGTTTGCTTGAGCTAGCTAGGCCTAGTGTTTCCTATACCCCACATTTGCATGCGTAAGAATGGAAGTCAATGGAACAAAATGTGTAGAATTACCCCTTTTCAGTAGTTGCTGGGGAGTTTTGATTGGTTGCTAGGGCTTTTTTAAGTGGTTGCTAAGGAGTTCTGGATGGTTGCTGGTAGGGTTAACACCTGTCACGGTTTTACCGGGATTGTCCTTCTTTTTAATAACCGGTCCCGGGAAATTTATGCACTCTCCCGGGACACTGAATGTCCCGGTTTTCGAAAGGCTACGTGAATATGTATATGTTCAAACTGTGTAGCGCGTGCACGGCTGAGAGGGAGAGAGCGAGAGACCTTGCATGTGTGTGCTAGTGTGCGTGTGTGCCTCAAAAAGCGCATGTAATTGCATCGATATGTCCCGGTTTTTTATCAGACATAGGTGGCAACCCTAGTTGCTGAGGAGTTTAGACAGGTTGCTTGGGAGTTTCTAAGTGGTTGCTAGGTGTTTGCTTATTGGCCTAAGTCAAAAGATCACATGCCTCGAGTCTCTATGATTTTCTCACCCTTTAATATGACTCAGTTTGTGACATTTTTTGTTATGTACCCCATGAGAAACTGTCAGACCTATGAGAAAAGAAACAGGATATTAGAATAAACAAACAATTTAAAGGTATAGTTCACACAAAAATGAAAATTTTCCCATAATTGACTCGCCCTTGAGTCATCCTAGTGTTCTTTCAGCCAAACCCATTCTGAGTTAGGCTATATTAAAAAATATCCGGGCTCTTCCAAGCTTTATAATGGGAGTGAATGGTACCCAAAAAAGTGCATCCATCCTTCATAAAAGTAATCCATGCGGCTCCATGGGGTTAATAAATGCCTTCTGAAGTGAAGCGACGTTTTTTTTTGTAAGAAAAATATTCACATTTATAACTTTATAAACTATAATCACTGGCTTCCATACCTAATGGCCGTACGTGGGTCTAGTTCCGGCGGAACCATTCACTCCCATTATAAAGCTTAGAAGAGCCAGGATATTTTTTAATATAAAAATACTCTGATTGTGTTTTGCTGAAAGAAGAAAGTCAGTAGAAATTATATACCTAGGATGGCTTGAGAGTAAGAAAAGTATGGGATAATTAAAATTTTTGGGTGAACTATGCCTTTAAGCCCAAAGCATACTTCAGCTGTCCACATTCCACAATGGTACGCAGACTGTCTGCATACAACAGTGCATGTGCGAATGATTTGAGGGCTTGAAAACAAAGTCCACTAGATAGTGCACAGGCGCCGGACGTGTTTTCCGCGCTCACAGCCTAAGTATACATTAAAAGGCTCCCGAGACTGAGAGGAATGCAGAAAATTAAGTATACCAGGGCCTTTAGGTGGCTGTGCAGTATCTTTAGGTGTATGTGCTAATACCTAAGAGGTAGTCTAAGCGAAACAGAACACTTAACACAACATTTCTCACAACCAGATCACATATAAACCATGACACACAGCCATTATCGGAAAAAAAAGCCCCATCATCACTACTGTGGTTTTCAATCCAGCATTAGGGAACCACAAATGAAGTGTTCATCATCAACAACATATTTCATAATATTAAACAAAAGATCTAAATGCTGCTTAGCCTGGTAAAGACAAGTGACCGATGAGATACTGTGAAACTTCTGTGGTTTGATGGACGTCTAAAACTATGTTCTGTAAACTGTTGCTATATATACTATGTTTAGTTTGTTTGCGTTTGGGAATTTTTAATTAATGCTTGTGTCCATGTCCCATTTGCACTGTTGATCAGCATTGGTTGTTTGAATATACCTTTTTTTTTTCTTCACGTGTTTGCAGCAGCAGGAAATCCTGTGCTGTGATAAAGACCAGGAGACCAGTTCAGAGGAGAATGACTTGCCCGAGTCCTCAGGAGATCAGCCGGGTCCTTCAGAGTCCACCGGCTCACTCTTTCCGCTCTGCCAGCCTGGACGAACTCATCGTCCGCTGCCTCCACTGCTTCGGTCAGTGTTCGACTCACCTGTATCTGTCTGTCAGTGTCAGCCTCACCCTACATGACAGCCATTTGCATTCAACAGGTTGCTTGTCCTGATGTTTTCATGAAGAAAACATGACCAAATGATGACTTCCGAATAGTTAAAGTAGTTACATCCAGGGCTTCACATTAACAACCGGGGTTGAAATTTATATATAATATATACGTACATTTTTCAATTGTACTCTTTTAAAAAGGCATCTAAAATAATAAACTAAGTGCGATGCATTTTTGTCAAAAAATATAGATTTTTTCAATGCATATCGATACTGGAATATCTGAAACGCTTCCCATACTCATTTTCCACGGAATACACGATTCCAGCTGCGCTTTCTTGCTCTCTCATCTCTCTGATTTTGTGCTCACACCCAAGTGTGTGCACATAAAGCCGCCTTTCAGTACTAAAATAGTTCCTTTTCGCTGCTTATTGCGCTTAAACCGTCAAATACACACAAAATAATGTCAAAATGCCGGTCTTGGCGAGTACTCACGTAAACACAGTCAGTTATGTTTTAAGTGAACGTAAAGAGTTGAGAAAAAAACGTTCGTGTAACACTAATCCGTGCGTCACGTCTTAAAGTGACAGCAGCCTAATATACCTGCTGACAAATTATGAGATAATATTAAAAATATCTATATGGCAGTTTTTCCCCATGGTAGCTTGGTACCACAATGGCTAGTGAGAAAAAAATGTAAGTGTCAAGTCACTTGTCAGAACAAAAAGTCAAACATCTCCCACTTTTCTGGGGTTTCCAGCCCTGTCTCTGGCCTCATGTGCCCATCATTCCCAGTATCCGTGTGCCAGCCAGATTATGTAAGTCTGCCCGAGTAGTTTGAGGGACAGCTGCTCTTGTCAAAGAGAGAGGGAGAGAGAAAAAGAGAAACAGAGGGAAATCTTTTGGTTTACTAGCATTCAAGGCCTGGGAATGTGTTTGTCCCTCTATGCTAATGAGACAAAGCCTGATTGTGCGCCTCAGTTTCGCAGGCCTGCCCTCTCTCTTGCTCTCTCTATCTTTAGATGTCTCTCCCCCTCTCCCTCAGTTGTTTTTTTCATCATCCCCCTTTTTATAATACACTTTGCAATTTTTTTTCTTACCCTAAGTATTAAACTAGCGATCCACTATATATTTGTACCAAATCTGTTATTGGTCAATATTTGAGATTTTTAAATTCATCAGTATTGGTTGATACTAAATATTTCATGTTTATTTCCCACTTTTTTACCTTTAGATTAGCCTGGCTAACGTCACACCACGTCTCATTGACATTGAGACGTGGTCTGGGAACCACATGTTCATTTTCTCGTATTTGAGGCGGGGTTTACGAACGCCCAGAGCCGTTTATTGGGTGCTACGAATGTCTATCAAATGCGCCTGTACGTAGCTCATAGCCAATCGTTTCAATTATACCAGATGACGCATGTAGAGCGAAAGAAATTAGACGAGGAAGAAGACGATGGGTCCGAGATTTATTTGCGTTCTAAACTACTTAGAACAATATCTAAGGCTGCATCGAAAGGTAACTTCGCGTCTGCTGCCATGTTGGATCCATAGGTATAAACAAACTGCTTCGGTGTGTCGCATAGACGTCGTCATCGTCTTGCTGCTCCCTCCCCGTTCTGTGATTGGTCCCCTCGCTGAGGCGAAAATCTGGTCCATGGTATCCAGACTGCCTTGCAGCGTGAATAAAATCGTGCTGCGCAAAGGCAGTGTGGGGAAACCCAGGCTACCTTTAGATTACCTTTTACATCATCTAATTCTCACTTTAAAGTTGATAATTACAAATAATTATCATTAAATAACACTGTTAAATGTAATCATTAGCAAACCTTAAAATGAATACTCATCAATGTACATTAAAGTAATATTCACCTTAAAAAGGAACATTTTAAAGAGAATGTAGAATTCAGAAGCACTTGTTATTAGCAACACCGGTGGCTGATAAGTGAACTGCAGCCAGCGACGTATTGCTCGTGCTCGCACTCGTACACACGTAACGTACAAGACCCGATATACTCACGGAAAAGTTCTTTTTCGTTCTTTGCTTAAAAGTAAAAAGAAGTTGGAAATTCCTTTGCAGCGATATTGTTGTGATTCCTGTCTTGTGTGGACTTTTGTTATTTCCTGTTCTGTGCCATGTTTTGTAGTCCTTTGTAGTTTTTCTTGTTTATTAGTCTTCCCAGGTGTTTCTGGTAAGCCACGCCCCCCTTGTTATCTTGTTTAGCTTGTTTGCCTTTGTATTTAAGCCCTGTGTCTAGTTCAGTCTTTGTGAGTTCTTGATGTTGTAACGTTGGTTGTTCTGTTCCTGTTCCCGAATCTTGTTCCTGAGCCTATGTCTGAATTTGAGAAGTTTTGAGTTTATTTAATTAAAGTGTGCTGCACGTGGATCCTGCTTCCTCCTATGATTCAACCACATCATTACAGATATACCATAAACGAACATCCACACTGCTGACAGCGACGATTATATGAATATATAAAAATGTGCTGCACGCTTTCCTCTCAATAACAAAATAAACACACAACAAAAACGACAGCGGTGAGAAAGCAGCAGTTTAGAAAGCATCTGATATTAAAATTACACTTTTATGAAAGTTTGATTATAAAGTATATTTGAGACTATATAGACTGTATAGATCTGGCTATGCGAGACAATAGTTTGAATTAATAACATTATAAGCTTTCATTTAATGTGTCATTGAACAGCTCTCGGGAGCGCGTAAGCGTCACATGCTTTTGATTTTCCCGGCAAAAACATAAAAATCAGTCTACAGGCTTTCATAGACAAACTAGGAAGTCGGAAAAGATGTCTATTCACACATTGGCAATTAAAAAGCGATTAATATGTGAAAATTCTTCCAGATAGCCCCTTTAATATCGCCCATTTATTGGTCATCGGTCAAAAACATTCAAATAATACTTAAAGGGATAGTTCACCCCAAAATGAAAATTCTGTCAGTAATTACTCTCCCTCATGTTGTTCAACCCCGTAAGACTTTCGTTCATCTTCGGAACACAAATTAAGATATTTTTGATTAAATCTGAGAGCTGTCTCCCTCCTCCATAGGCTTCTTAAGGGATCGAAACTGGCCGGCCCAAAAGTTTTGAAAGACATCATTAAAATAGTCCGAGTGACTACAGTGGCTCAATCTTAAGTTTATCAAGCGACGAGAATACTTTTTGTGCGCAAAAAACAAACAAAAATTACGACTTTATTCAACTATTCATTTCCTTCTCTGTACGGCCGTGAGATTTCATGTAGTGATATTGCGCAAAGCTTCTGTGTTGCACGTCACACGCAGGCTCACGATTGGCCGACGCTGGTCATGTGTGTGATGCGTGTGACGTACAACCTAGAAGCTTTGCGTATTTTCACTACGTGAAATCTCGAGGCCAACAGAGAAGGAAATGAATAGTTGAATAAAGTCGTTATTTTTGTATGTCTTTCATAACTTTTGGGCCGGCCAGTGTCGATCCCTTAAGAAGCCTATGGAGGAGTGATCCAGCTCTCAGATTTAATCAAAAATATCTTAATTTGTGTTCCGAAGATGAACGAAAGTCTTACGTAATTACTGACAGAATTTTCATTTTTGGGTGAACTATCCCTTTAACTCGTCCTGAAACCATTTCTGCTAAGGATGAATGATTCCTGAAATCACGTGGCATATTGAGAAGACGACTTTTATAAGATGTGCGATTTTCAGATGGCAGACAATAAAATAAACGGGGGGGGGGGGGGGGGGTCATATTGAAGGCGAAATCCAAGCCATGTATAGAGAGGACAATATAGACTTGGGCTTGGCAGGTGGGCTCAAACCCATCTTGTATCTAATTCTAAACATTTTGTTTTGTAGACTCGGAAGGGAAACTGATCAGAGGGACGCAGCTTGTCCATATGACCCTGATGATGCATAACTGGGTCGTACCATCACACATCTTCGCCCATAAGCTGCTTTCTCTATATCCTCCTTCAAGCACCACTGCCATTATTTTACCCCGTCCATCATCCATAGAATAGTCTTGTGTTCAGTCACAGCCTCACATGGCTCTTAATCCCACTGACAAAGAAACAAGAGCTGCCCTGTTTTAGTTTAGCCTGTTTATTGAGGGCGGATTATTTTCACTGAGTGTAAGTGTTTGTAGTCTCGTTTTTCTGTTCTTCCTCCTTGACTTGTTAAAACATATAAGGATTGTCCTTCAGAGAAAAGGGGACAGAGGCGCCCACAAATCTGCCACTTCATCAGGTTGGTGGATCCACAACATTCACGCGTGCACCTAAAAATCACTGAATGAATGAAAGGTTTCATTGGATTCGTTGTCCTCCGCTTCTTCTGTGTCTGTCTCAGGCAGTGGATGAATCAGTTCCGACTGATGTTTGAGGTGGACCCTCTGTTAGAAGAAGCAATGGGAGATCTCTGGGCTCTGGTCAGGGTTGAAGGAACCGATTCACACTATCAGCTCTTCAATACACCTTACATGTGAGTGTTTGTATATGCGAGATTCAAGTAGCTTTATAGGCATGCCAGAAAATCTTTCGGTCAGTAACCTTATATCTACTGTAAGTGGAAATGTGTGTTTCTCGTTATTTAAAAAAAACTTTTGATAGTTTTGATTTCCTTAGACATAATTCAATTTGTGTAATTTTATAGTATTGCTAACTGCACTATAATGCTGAAAAGAACAGTTTATATGTGACGAGCTTCGGAACAGTATAAGTTATTTGTTTCAGTAAAAGTCTTTGTTTCTGACTACATTCTTGTCTTCACCAGTCTGATTTGTGACGATCTATTTGGTTTCTGTCTGTCCATCACTATGTCTGAAACCAGTAATCCTCCAGTGAATGTTTCCCAGACTCCCTCTCCCTCTGTGAAGAAAAGGAAGGTTTCGCTGCTGTTTGACCACATGGAACCAGATGAGATGGCCGAACACCTCAGCTACTTGGAGTTCAAAAACTTCTGTAACGTCTCAGTAAGTCACCCTGAAGGCTTATGACAGTATCTCTCACATCTGACCAGATGTTGCAGGGAAAGCTAGTGCAATCTGAGACTATGCGACAGTCTAACCTCATATAATGCTGAAGTGACGGCACAGACTTGCGCTGACTAATAAAGCAACCATAATCACACCCATTGCACTCATACCAGGACATGTCAGATCATATCAGAGGATCGTTATGTCTTGTCGATCACATTCATGAGTGCTCGACACATCTGGATTCAGCTGTGACTGTTGTTGTGTGTCACGTTAGTTCCTGGACTACCGCAGTTACGTGGTTCATGGCTCAGTGAGGGATAATCCGGCGCTCGAGCGCTCTGTCATGCTCTGCAACGGAGTCTCCCAGTGGGTCCAGCTCATGATCCTCAACAGACACACCCCACAGCAGCGAGCAGAGGTCTTCACCAAGTTCATTCATGTAGCACAGGTAATTACATACAAACACACACACATTCAGTCGAGCGCAACGGTAGGCTTCCCCAAATACAAGTAACATTCATTTTCTCCTGAGAAATTGAACTTTAGCAATGAAATGTAAACACTTTAAGACACCTACAATAGGATCAGAGGTTGTTAAATGATGGTATACGATTTCTTTTTTTTTAAAAGCAGGTCCAAATTCACGATAAAGATCTACACTACCCATAATCCTGGAGAGGAAGCGATATTATGTGGCAACAAAGATCTAATTACTTTGATATTTATTTAAATTGTTAATATTAATTATTAACTATATATATATATATATATGTGTGTGCTGTCCAATTGATTAATCGCATCTAACATAAAAGTTTGTTTATATAATACATTGTGTGTATATATATTTTTTATATTTATATATAAAATATATGCATGTGTATATATACACACACACACACACACACACTGACACACACATACACACATATACATGCATACATATATGTGTGTGTACACACATGACATACATATAATATTTATATTATATTTTTTTATATATATATATATATATATATATATATACATATATTAAATAAACACAAATTTTATGTTAGATGCTATTCATCGATTTAACAGCACTAATATAGATACAGTATACAGTGACATTTTGTAATAAAATATCCGTAGTCTATACTTACAATTAATCACCTATAATTAATAGTTTAAATAATCAGTCAAATCAGTATATAATCAATAATTGCTGTTTTGATTACATCCAAGCCAGTACTTAGTGGAATTTGTAGTTAATTCATTCATACGCAATCTTTTACTTCCTTTGTATATTTTTTCTGCTTCTAATCAAAGTTTGTACTGTTGGGATTCTTTTGGCTTTAAACTTTTTTTCTTTTTTTTTGAAGAATGTTTTTAAAAAAAATACTCTTTGGAGAAAATGAATTGGATTGGATAAACACACCTGGAAACCAATTTTGTGAGCACTGAGCAGTCGCTGTTGCGTTCTGTTGTGGATCTGAAAATGAAAGAATTGTACATGTTGAAATATGCAGTCTGGAACAGTACGTCTGTAACTTTCCATCAAGACACTGACGTAAAATGTACTATAGAGAACATGACAAAACATGTGGTTTATCTCCGACCCTGCGGCAATTCGTTTTTTAGGTTGCCTGTGATATCTGTCCGTGAGATGTCTGACTCATCGTAAAACATTTTACAACATGACACTGAAGACATGAACATTTTTTTGATTACAAAATTTAAAACCATGTAAATTCATCATCGGTCGGTTGATGAGTGACACCTATCAGGATAAGCCGGCTCACTTTGAGGATGCCTGAGCATTTCATTTATTGGTTCAGAGGAAACGATTACATCATTATGTGCTTTGTGTGCTGGCCTGTATTTAACCACACAAACATAAACGTACGTACAAGACAACCCAAAGAAAACACCTAGAAAACATGCAAATGCGTCAAATGATGTGTCAGCGAGGAAATCTGATATATAAGTGTGCCACTCGAGTGTAATGTTCCTGTATTGGGAAATGATTTGGGAGAACTGTTGCGTAACTGTCGCTTTCAAGTGCTTTTTTACAGGAAAGAGGATGTAAGCAGCTCGGTGTTGCCATGCATCGAGAGCGTGTAACGCTACGATTCACTGCGTTTTTTCCTCTGTACCCCGGTCTGAGCAGAAGCTGAGAGCTCTACAGAACTTCAATACTCTGATGGCGGTGATAGGAGGCCTGTGTCATAGTTCCATCTCTCGTCTTAAAGACACAGCCAGCCTGCTGTCCTCTGATGTCACAAAGGTCAGTCTGTCTGACCCCTAGGTTTGCTAGCCACATCCTCTTTGCTCACACGCAACTATTTTTACAAGGGCTTAACAAATTGCCTGATGTTAAGTCATTGATCTATGTATTGATTCTTTGATTAGTTCGAAACAGCTGCATCTTCACAACACAGCCACCATAAGTCAATCATTTTCACTGTTTTCAGTGTTTAATATTAGTTCAGTTGTATGCAGTTCTAGTGGAGCCAAATCCACAGAAATCTAGGTTTCCCTCCAAATTCAGTGCAAAAATGATTGCAGATTGTTTGTGGGCCAGTCTTACTGAAGGATTCGGGCTCCTTGCGTAAATGTTTTAGTTGTTGTCCTATTTTGGAAGGACAATTGAAATAACACTCTTGCTGTTTTGCCCTTGTGTAAGGTACAGGTTGCTTAAGGTTGAACTGTTTCTGCGAGCAGGGTACTATAAATCTCTGAATACCTTTATTCAGCATTAAATTAATCAAAAGTGACAGTAAATACATTTATAATATTACAAAAGATTTCTATTTCAAATAAATGCTGTTCTTTTGAACTTTCTGTTCATCAAAGGTTCCTGAATCATGGTTGCAATTAAATTACATTTTAAAATTGTAATAATATTTCACAATATTTCTGTTTTTACTACATTTCTGATTGATGCAGCATAAGATAACATTAAAAATATTTTGAAATCCAAACTTTCAAAAGGTAGTGTACATTATGCTTATATTAATTTATACAACTTGAAATGTTAAAAAATGTATAAGTGTATGTTGAAATTAACAGATTAATAAATTATGTAATTACAAAAGTGGAGTAAGCGATTTCTGATTGGACTGAGCAGCACAACACACTTATACCCAATCAGCAGTAGGGGGTGTGTCCCCTCATGATGGGGGAGGAGAGTGTGCCAATCAGCAGTGAGGGGCGTGTCCACTCATGATGGGGGAGGAGAGTGTGAGCAAGAGGGAGTTTTGAAGAAACACTGTAGAAAGAGAGATGGCCGAGAGACATTACAAATACAAAAGAGAAAATCTCAGAGGACTATCACAGGAAAAAGGAGGATTATGATCAGGCAAGAGCTTTAGGACATGCATTAATATTAGAAAAGCTTTTCAGCACTGGAGAGACCTAAGCGGGAAGGCCTGAGGTTGCGTTGTTTCTGCTCCATTAATGAGTAACATTGGTTTTGCCACGTTTCACAGATCCAAGATATATGTTATTGTAATGTTAGGTATAGTAACAGGACAGTTTTGACTGTCTTTGTTTGTCTGGAGCTGCTGGAAACTAACAACCAACTCTTATGTACTCTGTTTATTTTTTGTTCTTCCTTGTCGTTCGTTCGTCGTCTTTGCTTTATTTTTTCCGAAGCATTATTTTGCTTTGCCTCAGCTATGATAAAGAGTCATCCACTCTTGCATTGTGTGTTGGTGCATTTTGGGGGCAGAGCAGGGGTGTGTTTGTTTGGGTTGATTTAAAATATCAACAGTGTTTCTCAGAAATCATTTACTGGACCTTTAACTAATATTAAAAAAGCGATCTTTAAAACTAAATGAGATCTAATTTCTCAGAAAGGCTCAACACCTGTTATTTCCCTTTCCCCCCCAGACTCTCAGTGAGCTCACAGAGCTGCTGTCATCCTACAGCAACTATTCAAACTACAGGCGGGTGTATAGCGAATGCACTGGATTCAAGGTGCCCATCTTAGGTGTTCATCTCAAAGATCTGATCTCCCTCAACGAGGCGTTGCCAGACTACCTTGAGGACGATAAGATCAACTTGGGGAAACTGCAGCATTTATACAGCAACATTAGCGACTTGTTGGCCATCCATGACTGCACCCCACCGTTTGAGTCCAACAAAGACCTGCTGCACCTGCTAACGGTGAGACAGAGGAAATGGTGGTTTGAAAGTGATTTATTAACAACAAATCCATTTATACTGGAAAGCCTTTCTTCTCGGAAGTGTTTGTTGTGCCTCATGCATGCTGTGGGTTGTAAATACCTGACCAGGCCCCACCAGTACATGGAATAATTGTGTCTATTTAGAAGCATGTAAACATGTCTTTATTAGATTTCCATAGAGAGCCTGCATCTATTTATAAGCCTAAATAAGTATTTTTAACATCTCGCCGGGCAGCCCTCATCTTTGTGGTTATGCTCGGCTGTTTGTGTGTGATACTGAGAGATGTGGATTGCAAACAGTAGGCGTCCTCTCATGTGTGACGGTTCTGCCCCACCTTGCCCACAGCTCTCGCTAGACTTGTGTTACACGGAGGATGAGATATATGAGCTCTCCTACGCAAAGGAACCCAAGAACCCCAAAATTCAGGTGAGGCCCTCAAAATAAACATTGCCTTGCTATCTGGCTATAGCTCATGCTTAGGATTCAGGCTTCAATCAAACACCTAACACAAGATATTAATGTCAACGACATGGGTATATTTATTTATATAGTTCTTAAATATTAATTTATTTAAATGTATTCATTTATAGATGAATGATTTGAATACACATCTATTATGAGAAGTCTATCTATCTATCTATCTATCTATCTTTTATCCATCTTCTATCCATCCATCCATTTATCATCTATCTATATATCATCCATCCATCATCTCTCTATATTCTATCCATCCATCCATCTGAAAGTCTTGAAAAAAATATAATTTTTTTGCAATTTATACATTAAAATGTTCACAGGTAATTGTACTCTTACTGTCATTGACACCAGTTACTAATGACTAGTTTGTCTATCTATCTATCTATCTATCTATCTATCTATCTATCTATCTATCTATCTATCTATCTATCTATCTATCTATCTATATCTATCTATCTATCTTCTATCCATCCATCCATCTATCATCCACCCATCATCTCTCTATCTTCTATCCATCCATCCATCTGAATGTCTTGAAAAAAAAAATGCAATTTTTTGCAATTTATACATTAAATGTTCACAGGTAATTGTACTCTTACTGTCATTGACACCAGTTACTAATGACTAGTTTGCAATCAAGTTTTAATAGCAAAAGAGCTCAAAAAGGTCACAAATGGCATCATAATTTTTGAAAAAGCTACTACAAATTCATTTTGGGTCACAATAATCCTAAAAGTTCTTAAGAAGTTTGCAAACATCAGCAGGCGAAAAATGCCATATGGACCATTATATCATAGAGAATTGGAGTTGTGCTTTTTTGACATGGCCCAGTAAGAAACCAGCAATAACACTATGAACCACATGGAACACCCTGAAAACCTCTCAGAGCGCCTGAGCAACCACATAGCAACACCCTGGTAACCTCCAACGGTACCATGGCATTATTGCAAGCAAGCATCACTCAGATTTTCTTCAGAAAGTATGAAAATGTAGTTCTCTAACATCTTAAAAAGACTGCATGCACAAACTTTGACACGCATTACATATTAGACATATTCAACCGGCTGATATTCACGACTTATGCTAGTGTTTTCATATCGTCTGACCTTGTATGTGACCTGTTTATAGACAGGGAGTATCCCGTTCAGATGTGTGGGTACAGGATTCGGCGCACTCCTCTTTGTGCAAACACTTCAAAGAAAACCACAAAAAAGACACATTGCTGAAAGACGCGCGATCGTTATCTTCGTTGCTTTCTGTGTGGGTGTTGTTACGCACAAGCTTTGTTTGATTATTTCCTATAAAGCCTCTTGCCCTCTTCGCATTTTACAAATAAAACGGCTTTGTTTGTATAACGTTTTCCAACGTCGCTGATCTTATGAGCGCTGGTGTTATGCAAGTGTCAAAACAAAACTGTCAGGTCTCTAACCACACTTGTTCTGTAGCCCGTAGCTCCGGTGAAGCCCCCAGTGGTTGCAGAGTGGGGTTCGGGACTGACTCCACGCCTGGATCCCGCAACCATCTCCAAACACGTTAAACAGATGGTGGATGTAAGTGAGAAACGTGCTTTTTCCCACTCTTATAGGGCCAGTTCCTTACTGTGACAGTGTGACAGGTTCCTGGCCGTCCACTCTCACTTCCTTAACAGCATGCAAGACCAAATGTCACAAACAGATTTCAGATGTCAGTCTCTCGCTTTCAAGATAACAATGATTGCGTTGCCCCCTACAGTCCATCATGAAGAACTATGATTTGAACATGGACGGCTACATTTCTCTGGAGGACTTTGAGAAGATTGCTGCAAATTTCCCCTTCTCCTTCTGCACACACGAGAGCGATAGGTATGAGGCCTTTCACACTCCGATAGACGCAACCCGCAAAACACACAAGAAGTGAAACTAACACTTTTTTTCGTCCAAAGCTTTTTTGGTGTTTTAGAAAGGAGTATCTTAAGATCACCACGACTACATATATTTGATCAAAAATACAGTAAAAAAATCCATTTACTATTTCAAACTGTTTATTCCTGTGATGCAAAGCTGGATTTTCAGCATTATTACTCCAGTCTTCAGGGTCACATGATCCTTCAGAAATCATTCAAATGGATTTTGATTGATTTGAAAATTGAAATATTTTGTAACATTATAAAACTTGATTAATTTGTCTTAATTGCTATATATATATATTTTCTCCAGGCTTGATTGACTTGTGTGTGCAATTCATTAAATGAATCAATCTCTGTCCTTTATTTTTCAGAGAAGGAGAGATCAGTAGAGAGGAAATCACTTCATATTTCATACGTGGGATGTCAGTGTGTGCTAAGCTCGGCTTCAATCTCCACAACTTCCACGAGACCACGTTCAAAAGGCCCACATTCTGTGACTCCTGCGGAGGATTTGTGAGTGTTTAAACTGAGGACCATTGCATCTGTGCAGCTCTGTCTTTGTACCTCATTTAACTTTTGTCCCTCTATTGTCCCAATAGTTATGGGGAGTCATAAAGCAAGGCTACCACTGCAAAGGTTAGAACATACGAATCCACCAGTTTCCTATAGATAGGCACATCCGCACCATTTATCATAACCCTGCTCTTTCTTTCAGACTGTGGAGTCAACTGTCATAAGCACTGTAAGGATGTGGTGGGAATGGAGTGTATGAAGAGGTTCCAGGTGACCAGTAGCTCGTGTCCCAGCACCCCAGGCCCCGTCTCAGGCCACCACACTAAGGGCAACAGCTGGAGTGAGTTTTCTTATGCCAATCATGATACTGTATTCAGTAAGTCAGCCAGTCAATATCGCAGGGTGATCATGGCATAGAGGGACTTTGTACTATCCTGAAGAGGTTTATATTTGCAATAATGACCTTTTGGTTGTACACTATGCCATTTTTAAATGATTATCACATAAATCGGGTAAATGGATATGAAATATTGATTTGAGAATTATATCATTATGCAATAAGAAAGAGACCATGGTGTGATCATGAAACTAGCATAGCTAAGAGGAAGAAAAATATTTGGATAGGAATATTTGTGTGTTAATTATATTGTTTGTTAATATATTTTAGCAGTCATTATTAAAAAGAAGATTGCATGTTAACACAGTCAACAAATCAGAATTTAAAGTATTCCAGAACACCTTGTATTAAAGGTGCACCCACTGTGTAATACTTAGAAGGATCTGTTGACAGAAATGCAATATCACATACATAACTATGTTTTCAGTGATGTATAAAGACATTACATAATGAACCGTTATGTTTTAAGTACAATAGTATGCTACCATTCGTGAAACTGTTTAATGGGTATTTTAAGCATATTAAGATATGAACAACAGCGGTATGCTATTTTAAAATGAACCAGGTATCACCCCCATAATGATGTATTTCCAATTTAAACAGGAAGTTCGGTCGGGTCATATATATACACTCACCGGCCACTTTATTAGGTACCCCATGCTAGTAACGGGTTGGACCCCCTTTTGCCTTCAGAACTGCCTCAATTCTTCGTGGCATAGATTCAACAAGGTGCTGGAAGCATTCCTCAGGGAGTTTGGTCCATATTGACATGATGGCATCACACAGTTGCCGCAGATTTGTCGGCTGCACATCCATGATGCGAATCTCCCGTTCCACCACATCCCAAAGATGCTCTATTGGGTTGAGATCTGGTGACTGTGGAGGCCATTTTAGTACAGTGAACTCATTGTCATGTTCAAGAAACCAATTTGAAATGATTAGAGCTTTGTGACATGGTGGAAGTAGCCATCAGAGGATGGGTACATGGTGGCCATAAAGGGATGGACATGGTCAGAAACAATGCTCAGGTAGGCCGTGGCATTTAAACGATGCCCAATTGGCACTAAGGGGCCTAAAGTGTGCCAGGAAAACATCCCCCACACCATTACACCACCACCACCAGCCTGCACAGTGGTAACAAGGCATGATGGATCCATGTTCTCATTCTGTTTACGCCAAATTCTGACTCTAACATCTGAATGTCTCAACAGAAATCGAGACTCATCAGACCAGGCAACATTTTTCCAGTCTTCAACTGTTCAATTTTGGTGAGCTCTTGCAAATTGTAGCCTCTTTTTCCTATTTGTAGTGGAGATGAGTGGTACCCGGTGGAGTCTTCTGCTGTTGTAGCCCATCCGCCTCAAGGTTGTGCGTGTTGTGGCTTCACAAATGCTTTGCTGCATACCTCGGTTGTAACGAGTGGTTATTTCAGTCACTGTTGCCCTTCTATCAGCTCGAACCAGTCTGGCCATTCTCCTCTGACCTCTGGCATCAACAATGCATTTCCGCCCACAGAACTGCCGCTCACTGGATGTTTTTTCTTTTTCGGACCATTCTCTGTAAACCCTAGAGATGGTTGTGCGTGAAAATCCCAGTAGATTAGCAGTTTCTGAAATACTCAGACCAGCCCTTCTGGCACCAACAATCATGCCACGTTCAAAGTCACTCAAATCAACTTTCTTCCCCATACTGATGCTTGGTTTGAACTGCAGGAGATTGTCTTGACCATGTCTACATGCCTAAATGCACTGAGTTGCCGCCATGTGATTGGCTGCTTAGAAATTAAGTGTTAACGAGCAGTTGGACAGGTGTACCTAATAAAGTGGCCGGTGAGTGTATATCGAAGAGCCAGTACCTTTTATTTTTAAGTCAGCATGAAATGTAAATTCAAGGTGTTTTCTGAATGCATATTGTGAGTGATTCATCCATGTGTATGTTTTAATTTTAAAAGTCTTAATATTTTGGTGAAATGACAGACTTCTCTCTGGTGACGTATGTCAAACATCATTTAGTCCGCTAGTCCGATGCACCGGCTGTACGTCAACACTTGTGTCACTTTTTCAACAGACATCACAGTTCTCCTAACCAACTTTCAGTTAGGTGTTAAGTTCACATTCAAAATGCATGAAAGCTATCATTCTTCCATAACACTAGCAAAGATTGTCACATGCATCAATGCAACTGCTGTTGTGCTCACAGTGTGAAGCGTTTTGAAAAACTGACCTAAGTATCGAGAAATGTGTCCTAGGGATTGTAAAAAAACAACTATTTGCATAGACAAGAACTTTAATTTGCTGCTTGGCGTCAGTTGTAAATGGTATTGGGGTGTTATAATTTTAGAAACTGTTTGATAAGACATTTGTGTAGTGCAGGATGAGTCATCAGTATATTCTTGATCTGTTTTCCTGGAAGAGTAAGACTGAAATTGAAATGTGTATATCTGCTAAAAGTGAATTCATGTCAATGTCTGCGAGTACACTAGCACACAGATAGCTTCAAAGCTAATACACATGGATTAAGAGCCATAGAAATCCGTTAAGTCTTCATAAAACGGAAGCTGTGACAGTATTGTCTTCCCTATTGTGACGTGAAACGTCTTCTCGAACAAAAAAAAGAAAGAAAAAAAGAACAGCGGGACTGATTGGATGGTTGTTAGCCGTGCGTAGCCAGATCTTCAGACTGACTTCATAGCAGCTTTTATTGGCCAAGGACCGTCCAGAGGCCGTCTGACCGACATGTAAAGCAACCAATCAAATCAGTTCGTTCTGTTCCGCGCAGTGTTGGGGAAGTTACTTTTAAAAAGTAGTGTAACTCGTTACTTCTTAAAAAAAGTAATCCGTTACTTTACTTAGTTACCCCATATGGAAAGTAACTTTTTACGTTACTTGTTACTTTTACGTTACTTTTATGTTGCTTGACTTTGGGCAGAACACAATATCTGTTCCTAAATGTGTAGACCTACATAAAATTCTACTATGCAGAATGTCATATATAATGCCATAAATTCATAATGCATTCATCAAAATGTTTAATATTTATGAAGAAATGCCCGTTAATGGATAGGCATATGTATGGGCAGCGCTAGGGAGGGGCTAGAAAGAAAGCCCCCAAGAAAGACCAAAGCTCCCCGTTAGCACCCCCAAAAATAATTTCTGGGAGCAAAAACGTATCTTGTTATTTCGACATAATAAGGGGACATTCTAATCTGCATTAAGCCAAATTAAGCGTTCTTATAATGGTTTTCTATGGGAGGAAAATGCTTAACGTGTAATTAAAAGCAATGGGTTCATATTCTAGGCTCATCTGATTTTTTGTACATAGTATAGCCTACTTTATTATGATTTTAGTATCATAATGATTAATAAATGCACGCACAATTATCCGTGAACTTGATAAATGTTGCAGATATGTTTTACTACGCACGTAAACAAATGCCTTTCAACTTATGTGCAAAATTCAGAATTAAATAAATGTGCAGCAATTTGTACAAATAGGGAGGGGCTAGAAAGAAAGCCCCCAAGAAAGACCTACTATAGTCTAGGCCTACTATACGTGTTGTAGCCATTAAATAAGCGCATTTAGTTTCATATTTGTTAAAATATTATAATGTTATTTTTTTTCCATCTATGTTGATTATGAAAAGTGAACAGCATGAGTAAGATGGATGCGCAATATATCGGGAGACATTCGGTCAGACATGATTTTGACCACTTCATTAAGTCTTGTTTTGAAGAAAGCCTTTCTTTAAAGCTAATTTCGTTTTGTATAAATTGTATCTTAATTTTATATCAATAATTTTTTATCAACCAATTGCCTGGATTTAATAAATAAGAAGCAAATATAGCAGACAATATAATCATGACATGGAGGCGCCGGCGCGGTCACTTGTTGCGCGTGAACTGGAGCGCATCTCATCATAAATTAACTGAAACTCAGCGTATGCCTCACAGACATGAGAAATATATCTATATATAGAAAGCTTGAAATGTCTTTAAACGAAACAATTCAAAACAAAAAGAAATAGGCTACTCTCTGATTATGTAATCCATTATGTGCATTTCTCTCTGTAGGCGTTCACCACGGAGATGGCGATCGCTGTCAAATCTGTCCCTGGGAAAAGTAACGTTGCGCCGAATTGAAAAAGGAACTACGTTTCGTTACCAAATTTTCAGTAGTAGCGCATTACACTACTTTTTACCAGAAAAAGTAGTTACGTTACTGTAACGCGTTACACACAACACTGGTTCCGCGTCATGTTTAGGGGCGTGAAAATGTAATGTCGATGTCCCTACAATAACAGACTGGTGTGTAAAACTCTTGGACGTACTTTAAAAGTCTTTGCCATGAACTTTACATACTTTTGAAGATCCAGCGTTTAGTTGACCCTGATAAGCGCTCATTGTCACAGTTGTAAACACAACGGCGTTCTTTTTCCGTGAGGGGGTTTGGCTTCACGGCGGCTTTGTTTACAGGCTTTGTTTGTTAAAGAACGCGACACACACGTCTCCTGCTAATCCTGTCGAATTCAACCAATCAGATGACGACTTCAAAAATGCTGGATTGTTTCCAGTTAAGTGTGCCATATGCATCAGACGTTCAGCCGTGTGCGTGACCGGTTAAGGCTAGCTTGTGGTTTGCTGTTGCTGTGATCTCATTTGAGTGATGGGTTGTCCCGTCCTTGCGTCACTAAACACGTCATCAAAGAAGAGAAGTTACAAGAGTGAGGGGAAGTTAGCTATTTTCCACGGATAAATCATTTAGAATAAATGCTCAATTTTGATTTCATGGTGACTAAGTTGCCAGATGATTTATTGCCTTTGTTTTCCGGCCTTTCGAATCAGGTTCTGAAGAGGAAGCATTTGTCTTTCCTAATGGAAACCGATCTGAAAGCTCCAAGGGCCAAACTTCATCAGACAGCGACGCCGAGGCGGCCACACTATCCGACAGGTCCACTCAGACAGACCCAGGAGTTTGGACGCCGGTGGCCAAACGGAAAGATCGTCTTCATTCCCAGAAACAACATCCCCCCCTTGAAAAGGTATTGCCATGAAGCACACAATGTTTGGTTTTATCGCATTCCTCACAGCAAACTTAAATAGATTGCATAGAAACTTAAGTTGGTACGTGAGACTGGTTAGCATACACATCTTGAGACTAACGTTACCTGCCTTATCATCCCAGAGTGCCACTCTTCCAGCAAGGGTGCGAGGTTCATCTGCCCCTAGTTCTCTCCTACAGGAGAAAATGGATGAACTGAAGCTGAACAGAGATAAACGAAAGGAGCCAGACTGAAGTAGTCTGTGCAAATGGCCGTTTGTTTGTGTGTGGTGGAACTGTTAACTACACTGGACAGAACAGACTGAAGAACATGTCCTCATCTTTCTCGCCAACTGTCTTGTTCTATTGTCTTCAACAGATTGTTCATGACGTTCATTAAATGTGATGAAATTCTACCCGGAAGGGATTTTATTTAAGGGATTACAGATGGTCCGCTTCCTCAGGGCTCTTTGAAACCCTGCCGGTGGATCCGTACAGTAAGAACTCTCTATGCACCAGCGTCAACTGCCAGCGAGGACTGGTTAAACGGACCTCGCATCTACTCAAAGGTGGACTGCGACATCATCAACCTCACTACCACTCGTATTTGTACGAGACCGATGGACTTTCTTGCCTTTCGTCACAAAGTGCGAGGTGCTTTCTGCAAGAATCGTCCGATCGAGTACAAACATCTACTGCCTTAACATTCACACTGATGGAAAATGACCAACTGTATTGGACTTGAACAGGAAGAACGTACCTCCTCTGTTAAGGGACGTGATTTCGGTGCTGATATAACACCCAGAATGCATCACTGTGCCTTATGTAATGAACAATTCACTGAGGAGACGACAAAGGGTATTATATCACTGTTTATATCAGACAATAGTCCTGTCTCAATTCATTAGTGATCGTGTCCATCTGGCGTATGGAAAAAGAGCGGGAGAGGGTCAATTAAAACGAACACTGTGGACCAATTTTGATTGTGTTTCTAACATGTTTTCTGTTAGATCATCTCCAACTTGAATGTCTGTTTTACTAAATCTTGAATTTAGGCTATAGATTTTTATTTATTGAGGAATGATAAATCTTAAGTATTTTCCATAATAAAGCACTGCCTGATGTGATTGAAATAAAAATGACAAATGACCGAAATGTTTTTTTTTTGTCCCATACGAATGAACGCTGGTTTCATTAAATTCGACATGTTGTGAGTGTGACAGCACTTTTAAACCATCAGCAGAGCCACTGTAGTGTTTTACAATTTAATTCTCAAAGCAAAAATGGATTGGACAGGACAGAACAAATAACGTCCACGAAGAACACTAAACAGTTCAGAAATAAATGCGGTAGTTTCTCAGCCAGGATAGTTATGAACACTTAAAATTGGCTTGCGTTTTCTTGCGGAAGAGAAGTTATCAACACAAAACCCTTCATCTTCTCATCTGCGATGCCAATGAGTATCTAAAACATTGAACAACTACAATTTAAACCAAAAAAAAAATCTTTACACTCACGTCTCGTGTTAAATTAAGACTTATAATAGTTATATGAAAAGCAGCTTCATTCCAAATTAAATCAAATTTAAGCAAATCAAAACTTTGTTCAGTGTTGAAGCATTTGACAGTTTCTACACCTGCAGGCTGGTTGTGGTACTACAACATGAAGCACCTTCCAATAATAATATCTTTCACATATATTAGAAATCAGTCATGTTATGGTCCTTCATTTCAAACTCGGGGGTTGTATCTTGTATGATCATATCTGTACATTTTATACGGAGTCATTTAGTTCCAAACAATCGTTGACTTATAACAGTCTTGGTAATAAATGTGTACATGGTATGAAAGAGAAAATTAAATGATGTGGACGGACGTGTTTTAATAAGAGAAGCGTGGCATGGTGTGTGTATACGTGTGTGTGATTACAGAGGTGAGGATGTCAGAGCGTTGTTCCTGTTCACTGTGAGCCCTGCTGTCCAGAGTAGTTCCCACTCCCATATTGACTGTAGTACTGGTTCCACTGGCTCTGATTCTGATAATACTGCTGCCACTGCTGCGCATACTGGAGAAAAACATCATGCTTTAATAAAACGACAACTTTACAACAAGCTTTAGGAACTTATTTTACAGATGACAACATGTGACGTCGTACTCAAAGCCTTGTGAACACTCTTAGTGAGCATGGAGTGAACGCACCTATGGTTTTACATTTCAATCTGATCTAATAATGACAAAAGTGTTTAAACATAATAAGAAGACCTAAAATGATTATAAAATATTCAAGGAATGTTAAAAAAAAAATCTATTAACAGGATATGTGGCATGCAGACAATAATTTGAATCACTCAATCAGTTTATTATAATAAAGAACAGAAATTGCATTTACAGTGTACACACACTTCATTGTTTACACACCATTTTTAAATAAAAAAGGCAAACTTTTTATGCGTTTTGCCCGTTCATTTACATGACCACAGTGTTTTGGGGGCCTGAAAATGCAAACTTTTGAAAACGGGTTTCAAAGTGCATGTTTTTGAAAATGATAGCATTATTGTCTCTGTGTAAATTACAAAAACATGAATTTGTGAGAACGGTGACATCATGCGCACGTGTGTATTACGTGTTCGGTCTATAGGTGCGTAGTGTTTCTTTACAACTACGTTTTTGCGGATCCTTGTGAACGAAGATCGTTTTGACAATCTGTCCTTGAGAAACGCCAAATGAAAACTGTTCCGTTGTAGTACATGAATAGTTTTTAAATGGACTTCTTTCACTTTATTATAAAATTAACATTCGGGTGGAGTGCCAACAATCTGTCATATGCTTCATTATTATTAGCAGTAATAAAATTTCTCGGATATTGATTTGTACATTTTAAACCCAGAATATTAACCCCTTTGTATGATAGTTGAGAGATATTCCGAGTTTATACGATTTTACCAAGAGTAGCAGATTAGAAGCTTTTAAAACTGTTCTTTGAGGGACAAGTCAAAATGATTTTCAGCTGCCACAAAAGCTTTCACACACTGTAGCTAAAGTTGTTTTTAAATCACAGAACATTCCTTGTAACTCACCTGTTGATACTGTTGATTGTAGTTTTGCTGGTTATATGATTGCCCAGATCCTTGACTGTCATGGTAACCTTGTCCATAACCTGGATATTGGCTGTAGTTGCCATAGTTGTAGCCTTGGTTGTAGTTTCCTTGGCTATAGTTGCCCTGGTTGTAGCCTTGATTATAACCCTGATGATAACTCTAAAAGATGTTGGGGGGGAAATAGAAAGCAAAATAAAACAAAAACAACAACAAGTAGATAAATGCACACAAACATCTCATAAGGCCCCGATATACTCCCAGTAAAGTTCATTTTTGTCATTTAGCAAACATCCTGACGCCACCCACACTACTGAGACGTTTAGATGAACGTGTGTATGTGCATGCTTTTTACTTTTCAACAACATAAACACACACAAAGAACAGCAGTTAAAGGGGTCCGATTATGCCCTTTTAAGAAGTCTTGATTTTGGGATGTAGTAGAGTATGCTTTTATGCTTGATTGTTTAAAAATCACATTATGTTTCACATATTTTACATTATTAAAGCACCTCTCTCCCAGTCTGGCCCAAACGAATCATTTCGAAGAAGCCCCTCCTTTCAAAATACGAAATGTGCTGTGATTGGTTAGCTGGCCCAGTGTGTTGGGATTAGCAGCACGTATCGAGTGTTGGGGAAATGTCACACCCCTAACCATAACCACAAGCTCTCCTCGGATGTAAATATTAAGAGTGACGTCGATTTCAAACCAATTCAAGCCTGATTCAGACTTACAAGATGATCGTCCAGAACGGATTTCATGCACAGACATAGATTTCCCCTGGACATGGCTGTAAACATCACTCACTTGGCTATTTCCCTCTTTGCTATAGGAGCCGTAGCGGTTATTACTGTGGGTTCCTTCAGACTGATGTCTGCTGCTGTATCCATCTCGCCCGTCTCTGTAATTTCCTCCCCAGCGGCTCTGACTGTAACCATCGCGGTTATAACCTGACAAAGCACAGAGCAAGATGACAAAAACACAAATGACAGAATTGTTGACTAAGTGATCATGACACCCATAAGGTCGCTCCACCTCCCCTATAGCCTCCTGCAGGAGCTCCTCTGTTCCGGTGGTCTCCTCTTGATCCTCCGTGGTTGTCGTACTGCTGGTGGCTGCTTTCACGTCTCCGGGATCCCCAGCTGTCCATGCGTTTCTCAGGAGGAGGCCCGGCCTTACGACCCTCCTCATTGTACCGTTTCACCAGCTCCTCTGCCTCAACTTTCTGAAGCTCAACAAAGATCACCTCATCCAGGAAGTCTCCAACCTCTGGGAGCGCAAAGTTGGCTTTAAAGCCATGGAAAGAGGAAAGAAGGTGGGACAGATCAAACTAACAGAAAACAAAAACTTTATTCAATTCGGAACTCACAGAGAATATTGCTATGAGGATGATGGAACTTTTTTTTAAAGGTGCATTGCGCAACATTTCATGTTAAAAATACCCGTTTTTCTAACCCATACATGCTTAAACAATTGCCTGATGGGCTGAATGAGCCCTTCTCTGATCACTGCGATTGCCTCTGTAATCCTGTACAGTAAAATAAATAAGAGGGATTCGGGATGGATTTGAGACTGGGCGTGACGTCATGCGCGTTCACGCTCACCTGGCTATGTCTGGCAGGATTGTGTATTCGCCGCCATTCTCCGTATCAGCGAAGACAACTCGAGCGACAAAACTTCAGTCAACTTTTGACAAAAGTAGAAGATGGATTCTAAGAGACCGGCTTGTAGTTCATTCCGAACCCCAACGCAAACTCCACGTAAGACAAAGAAAAGAAAACGTTTGTCTAGTGCCACCAAAAGGGCCAAATTGGAGTCAGACACGTGTCGGAATAAGACGAGAGTCAACATTGGGAAGGCTTTCAACAAATGGAGAGATCTCCGGTCTGCTCTAGGGCTCAAACGGGATCCTCACGTTGGCTTTTACAAAGTAATAACTTATATTGTTCATGAACGTGTTTCCATAATAATACAATCATAAGTGGATACAGTAAACACATAAAACAGTTCAACATGGAGATAGATGGAAACAAAAACCAAAGTTTTCTACTACCCCCGTTTTACCCTCACACATAAGTGTGTAATTTACTCAAATGCCTTTCCTTTCATATATTTTAAATGACTTGCAGATTTATAACTGTATTACCTCTGAAGACATTATGACTAAACAAAAGATTTGTGCGGCTGATGCTCCTTTGGTTATGAACAGCTCGTGCTCGTGCAAGCGTGCGTGTGTGTGTGGTCCATGAGCGTGCACACCTCTGGTTGCAGTTTCGCTTGTTGCCAGAGGGGGCATAGTTCTGCAAAAACTCAGAGACTTGCGCAATGCACCTTTAAAACATTTATTTAAAAATCATGCGAGGGAGACGAACAACACTACTGCAAACCAAGAGCAACATCAAAAACACTTCTGGAACTAAACCAAAATGTGTTTATTTGGACTGGTACAATATTAGTGTGAATTATTATTTTATTGGCATTTTTAAATGTTATTGCACTGTAATACACAATGCTTGGTTAGCAGCATCTGATGTTTCATCAAGACACGCAGGTGAGAGTTCAAAAGGACCCAATCAAACTGAGGCCCTGTTTACAGCTGGTAAAGATGCGTTTACGTCGATCGGATCACAAGTAGACGACGGAGACACAAACCCGCTTACATCTGGCGTTTCAATCCGTCTCTTCTGTCCACTTTTAATCACTTCTGTCCTGATTTCTTCGAGGGGAGGCTCTATGGGTGTGTAAATGTTTGGGCTTTTTCAGATCTTTCAATCTAATGGACGAAATAAGCTCATGCAATTTACATATGAACACGACCGGACCCGACAAAAACGCACGGAGAGCATCAGCTTTAGTTTCTGCTCTGACAGCCGTAAGACCAGCCGAACGCTGTGAGTGTGTGTTAGAAACCAGGAACGGTGAGAGAACATTGTGCTTGGCACGTTTTTCATCTTCAAACCAAACTTAGGTCTCCAGCCGACAAAGTTTAAATCCCGTGTGGCTAGAGCGTTTCCCGTAGTGTTCACTCATTAGGTCAGTAGGAGGAGAGTCGGCGTCTTTTGCAAACACATTTGACCATGTAAGCGTTTACACTACCAAAGCAATCCAGTCAAATGCGTTTTTGACTACCTCTGGAAGTGGTCAATAGTGGACAAGTTTTAGACCCCGTTTACACCTGTATTTAGCGTCGTCCACTTGTGATCCGATCGACCAAAATGCATCTTAATATCAGGTGTAAACAGGGCCTGAGAACAGGGGTCCGAGAGATAAAGCCGTTTTCTATGATGATGTACCACTTCATCATAGAAAACGGCTTTATCTCTCTTCATCTCTTATATCTCTCTGTCATTAACCCTCTGGGGTCCAAGGTGTTTTGGGGTCCTTGAGATGTTTTGACATACTCTGACATTTGTGCTTTTTTCAGTTGCTTATAAACATATTACTGGCAAAGGTGTAATTACACTCTATTTAGCACACACAGGGCTACCATAATGTGTTATCAACATGTATGTACATTTTTGTATTTTTGAGAGAATTTTGTTTATGCGTGGTTATTGAAAAAACTAAAACTTAAAGTTTCTGAAATAAGGCCACAAAACACATACTAAATATGTGTCCACAAGACTTTTGACTAATGGATGTTGTTGCCTAGAGTTTTTTCTTCAAAATGATCTGAAAATCATCCTGCCTTATCATTCACATAAAACAATAGATTGGTTTAAATTTAAAAATGACACTTTTTGTTTGGAAAGGCAATATGCGCAGGGGTGTGACCTGCTGTGTTTCACACCTGAGAAGACAATGGGCCCGCATAATGAGCGCATAATGGGGCTGCATACTAATGACCCTTTCATTCAGGTGTGTCACTGAGCCACAAGAATGCAATGACAATATATATATATATATATATATATATATATATATATATATATATATATATATATATATATATATGCCTATATAATACAAAATTGGTTCACAGTTCCAATTATTTATTTATTTTTCAAATTGTGCTTGCAAATTGTATAATATCAAATGTAAAAATTTCTAGTAATTGTGCAGTTAATTATCATACTGTTTTTACTAGGGATGCACCGAATCCAGATTTGTGGGGTTCGGCCGAATACCGAATCCACTGGTTAAGATTCTGCCGAATCCGAAACCGAATACCGAATCCTACTCTCATCCTCAGTCCATTAACACAGTAAACACATTAATGAAGTAAACAAAGTTTTCATTTTATTTTATTACTGTAAATAATAAACACTACTTTTACTTTTATAACTGTAAAAAAAAAAAAAAAAAAAAAAAAAGAATAAGCAACATTATGCATTTTAACAGCGGCGATGTTGTGTAGCCTATTTAGAGTCCTTGACTCCTTGCCACCATGAGACAAATCGGCATTGCAAATTGAACATGTAGCTCGACTTGAATTGCCTTCTTTCACTGAAAGTACTGCCAAACAACACTTTTTCTGCTCACGAGTTCCATTTTCACTTTCTCACAGCCTACTGCATTCGAACGGTCCACCTACTGTAGCGAGTGGAAATAAGGTGTGTCCCCTTTAAGAACTGCGCGCCGTATGTGTCGTGCGCCTCGAACACATGCCCATGTATGCGGGTTATTTCTGTTTGATGCTCATTTTTACCTTATTTTGTTAAGTAGCGCTGTGGACGGTAGAACGTGTGACAGACAGTTACACAAGTTCGATTGTGGAATAAAGTGCGAGTTGTGAGATGCCAATCGCCTCCGTGAGTCTGTCTGGCCTCTGCAATAACTACTACAGGCTTGTTCGACTTGAACCGGCGCTGCACAGACAGATGAGTTTATGACATCAAAGTCCCGCGAGAGCAATTCAAAAGCATAAGGAGCCGTCTGCTCTCTATTCGTTCACGCGGTACTTTGATGTCATTCACTGATCGGTGACTTCGACGTAGCGCGCGTAGTGCAAGCCTAGGGTTCGGTTCGGTGGAAAAAAATTCTGAGGTTCGGCAGAAACCGAACCCCGTTAAAAAGCCCAACATTCGGCCGAATCCGAATCCTGGATTCGGTGCATCCCTAGTTTTTACAGAAAGTTTGGGAATGTATCCCAAATGTGTCACTAATAAAACACAATACAAATAATTTAAAGAGGAGGCTTATATTGAGCTTTTAAGATTTACCTAAGATTTATTTATATGTAGCCTACATATATTTTTGCTATTTTAATAAAAAGGTTACAATTACAACAACAATTAAAATTTTAACTATATTTCAAATGTAATCTTTCTTTGTATTATATACTAAAGTATACATTTTATCATACATATTTCACAGTTGCGGATTAATTAGTTTGAATATAGCTTACAATCGAACAAACACTATAATAACATCTTAGCAACAAGCTTATTTGATGTGGCAGTATTTTACAGTAAAAACGACATCTTGTCTTTCATATGTAACATATCGTTTTTCTGATTAGGACATATAAATGTTAATTTGCAGTTTAATACGTTGCTTATACAAAAATATTTTATTTCAACATATTATTTCAGTCGATTTTTACTCATCTCAGTATTGGAATATAGTTAGGTAAAAGCTGTTCATTCATTCACACACAAAAACGCGATTCAAACAGTCTTTTTGTTTACAGACACTATTCCATATCGCGATTAGCACAAAGCACTTGAAAATAAAGAATGTACCTATTTCCTCGGCTGGATCCGTTGCTCCTCCAAATGAAACTACCTGTAGCCTACTTCTGAGGTAATTTTTTCCAGGATTATTATTAAGATAGTACTATTATTCCTCACAGCATCGTAATATGAGTCTCTTTCGGTGGTTATCCAGCTGATGTGGGCGTGGATCGCCTCAGAGCATTTGTGTTTGAATAGAGCGCGCGCTCCGTGGGCGTGGTCAAATTAACTTTAATGAGCTGAGACGAGAACGACTATCATCTCTCTCTTTTCGTACAGATTACATAAAATGAGAAAAAAAATTTTTTATATAAATTACTTCATTTAAAAGAAGATAATTCAGGCTTCATGCCTGTGTGCCTGTATACCTGTTTGACTGAGTATTTGCAGAGTTACAGATGATTTTTCGGACGCGTTTCAGAATGGACTTCACTGACAGAGAGAACGCAGAACGCGCATCATGTTTATTTTTCTTTATTAGGCGAAAAGCACAACACTTTGTTTTTATTATGAGGTTCCACAAAAAAAATACAAACTTAACAGGATCGAATGATGTACAACACTTATATGTAAGATCAAAATTAACAGAGAAATTTGAGTCTCTTTTGCACTGATAAGGAAAAAAGTCAGCTGGTATCGCCGGCGAGACCGCCGACCCCAGAGAGTTAAAGGAACACTCCGACTTTTTGGGACTTTAGCCTATTCACCTTATCCCCCAGAGTTAGATAAGTCCATACATACCTTTTTCATCTCCGTGCGTGCTATAAGTCTGTTTGACGCACCCACCGCTAGCCTAGCTTAGCACAAAGACTGGATGTAAATGGTTGCAGCTAGCATACTAATCCAAATAAGTGACAAAATAACGCAAACATTTTCCTATTTACATGTTGTGATTTGTATAGTCACAGAGTGTACAAAAAACAAAGTCACATAAGACACAGACATATTTTAACCGTATAAATACTGGGAACTATATTCTCTGAAGGCGAAGCACTGCTACTTGGGCGGAGTGATAACCGCAGCACCTGAGACGCGCCGTGGTGAGGAGCAGAGAACTCCGCCCAAGTAGCAGTGCTTCGCCTTCAGAGAATATAGTTCCCAGTATTTATACGGTTAAAATATGTCTGTGTCTCATGTTACTTTGTTTTTTGTGGTGAATAAAAACCTTCATAAGGTGAATAGGCTAAAGCCCCAAAAAGTGGGAGTGTTCCTTTAAGGTTTAATTACAAAAGGCAGAAGTTTAATCAAGTGATCTTTTATCATTCCTAATGTTGTTGTTTTCCATAGCAGCGTTCTTACCTTTCATTTCTAAAACAGCATGATCGGGCACATCCTTCCCTTCCTCAGTTTGCTTTAACGTTCGCTCTTTTAAATCTTCGTCCGAGGGACAAATTACAACAGCCTTGCGTTGAAAGCCTTCGAAAGGACGCATTTTTCGTCTCTGGGCTGATCCATATACATTTGTCTAGAAAAAGGGACAAGAATGAAGCAGAAGCGGTTTATTATTTTTTCTTTTGCGTTCTGTAAAAAAGTGTTTTCCTAGAACAATATCTGGAACCCTGCAATGAAGTAAGAGTAGATTTTCTTTCTTTCCCTGATGGACTCTTACAACACCTTCACTTTTTTTTAGGGATCCTTCGGCCACGTTCACACAGCAGCAGAATACGGTTGTCATTTGAGTCCTTAATACGGTTACATTCGGTTATTTACGAGAGAGAAAACAGCATTCTATAACCAAACTGTCCATTTTCAGGACTCACAACCAGATTCTCGGAAAGCTTGCGCTGTGTGAACAGAACTGGACAACTAGTTTTCGGTCACGTCATACAGCACGAGAGAGACGCTCTGACATACTGTCCTGAAAAGCCAAGAAATTAGATTTACCACTTACCTTTGTACTGAAAAAAACCCCCCGCTACAACAACAAAAGCAACCCACAGGATAACAGACGTCTCTTTATAACCCAGGATATTTCTTTTAGAATTACCATTGCAACAAAATGTGTTTTTCTCCCTCAGAATACTTGTCTTACTACAGTCATGGGCCACTAATCATTATCAGAGAGGCTCACAGAACAATTCAACATAATTGGAAATGCAAGATAATTAAAATGCTAAAAAGAACATGTTTGATGTTCATGATGTTTTTCTGACACTTCAGTTTGTCCTTTCAATACAACATTCAATCAAAGGCTGCTGCTTCTACTCTATTATATGAAGGATAAGATGAAAGATATTTATCCAGAAAGATAAATTAATTAATTCGAAGAAGAACATGAGAGCTCCTTCACAGTTATGCTTTTGCTGGGAATCATGGGAAGGTGTTTGCTGTACCTGATCCAGGATGTAGTTTCGTTTTTTGCGGGCGGCGATCTGGATCAGTCGGTTCAGACACTGAGTGGCCTGTTGAATCAGGATATCCCAGCGTCCCGCATAGTTACGCTGGCGACGCAATCCCATCACCTACGACCATAAAAGAGAACCATGCTTTTTTTTACCCTTAAAGTGTCCCCTAAAAATGAGCTTTCAGTGAGATTTTGTTTGGGCGCAGTACCAAACTTTTTCACTAGGTCACAACCAGACTCCATTACTGCCCATATAAGGGCGCCTCCATTTCCATATGTGTTTTGAGTGATCTCAACCATTATTTCCACAATTTTCATACAATTTATGTAGTAGACATCCTATTCAGAAGTAATATGAGAAGTTTGGCAGATTTTGATATGAATTCAACCTCTAAGAAACATAAAAATAACAAGTATGTTGCGTTATAGCTTGCTGCCACATCACAAATGGTGAATCTATTTCTTTTTTTTAAACATTTAAAACATTTTCAAACATTATTTTTTTCTAAAATAATTAAATGGATGCTTTCTTTTGAACTCTTGGCATGAACACAAACTTCTACCCTTCTTTCATGATTTTCATGTTCATTGCTATTTCAAAATAAAGGTCTAAACACGCCTTAGGAGTATGAAAATATTATTGTTGCAAATTGATAAATTACGGCTCCTCTGTAATTAATTTTTTGAAAATCAATCACCAAATATGGAAACTAGAGATTGTAAGCTTTCAAATGATATATAGTTTGTCAAGATTAGTTTAGGTTTAGTATAGGATATTACTGTTTTAAAAATGTAATGGATTTGGGCCCACCGGTGGGCCGGTGACACTTAAGATTTTTTTTTTAAAGCAATATACACTACCGTTTAGAAGTATGAAAAATATATACATGTATAAATTTGCACACAAAAAAAAAAAAGTCTGTTCCAGTCAAAAACATGACATCTTTTCTCCAATGTGTGAACCATAAAACACATTTAAACCTGCTGATCCTACCTTCATTTTCTCCATGATGGCGTTTGTGCCCAGGATGTTAAACTTCTTCTCTGGGTTCATTTCTGCATGCTTAGACGCCCATGTGGTTTTACCGCAAGCAGGAAGACCGACCATCATCAGGACCTACAGAAAACAGCCATATACTCTTGATTATACATCTTTATTTGAGACCATATTCACTAATGTTCAAGTTTAGGGACAGCCAGATATTTCAGTTTTTGAAAGAAGTCTCTTATACTCAGAGGCTGCATCTATTTGATCAAAAATACAGTAAAAACCACAATTTTGAGAAATATCACAATTAAAAAAATATTTTTCTATTTGAAAATATTTTAAAATGCAATTTATTCCTGTGATCTTAGCTGAATTTTCAGCATCATTACTCCAGTCTTCAGTGTCACATGATCCTTCAGAAATCACTCTAGTATGATGATAATAAACATTTCTGATTATCAATGTTGAAAACAGTTGTGCTTCTTAATATTGCTGTGGAAACCGTGATACTTTATTATGTTTTTCAGGATTCTTTGATGAATAGAAAGTTCCAAAGAGCAGCATTAATTTAAGATCTTTTGTAACACTAAATGTATTTACTGTCTCCTTTGATCTATTTAATGTACTTTTGCTGAATAAAAGTATTCATTTCTTTAAAAAAAAAAAAATCTTAGTGACCCCAAACTTTTGAACAGTAGTGTATCTATGTACTGTAAAATGTCAAATCAGACAATGTTTGTCTTAAAGATGTTATACAATGATACAAAAGCTTCCCTGCAAAGATAAAGTAAAACATAAAATCTAATGGTCACAAGACCTGTTGAAGGGTCGGACTTATTTTATATTACAAATATATAACCTCTTATATTATATAACAAAAAGGAATCGTAGTTTCTTAAATCTATTGTATTTCTACAGGTTATACCATCATGGCCAATGTCTGTGTCTGATACCTGAGAAGTGAGGAGTGTCTGACCCATGTCAGGAATATAGTAACAGTGTTTATTTATTTAGCCTGGCGAATGTGTACAAACAACTGTGCCTAGGGTCATGAAGGTCAATAACGCACCAAAGTGTCATTGTGTCATTGTCAACAAACTCTTGCTTGCATGTACTGTACATTATGTTCATTTTTTGTTCTCCTTTGTCGTTCGTCATCTTTGCTTTATTTTTCCCACAGCATTATTTTACTTGGCTTCAGCTATGATAAAGAGTCATCCACTCTTGCATTTTGTGGGCAGAACAATGAAGGGAGGGGTGTGTTTGTTTGGGTTGATTTCAAATATCAACAGTTTTTCTCAGAAATCACTCACTGCACCTATACTGGTGTTTCTGTATCCAAAATTAGTTTGAGGCTGGATACTCTTACTTTCTACAACCTTAGGAAGTGTGGAGAGCTCTGACTTCAGTGAACTCTCTGTCAACTTCAGATTTTCATTAAAGGGTTAGTTCACCCAAAAATTATGTCATTAATGACTCCCCCTCATGTCGTCCCAAGCCCGTAAGACCTCCGTTCATCTTCAGAACACAGTTTAAGATATTTTAGATTTAGTCCGAGAGCTTTCTGTCCCTCCATTGTAAATGTATGTACGGTATCCTGTCCTTGTCCAGAAAGGAAATAAAGACATCATCAAAGTAGTCCATGTGACATCAGGGGGTTAGTTAGAGTGTGTTGAAGCATCGAAAATACATTTTGGTCCAAAAATAACAAAAAACTTCGACTTTATTCAGCATTGTATTGTCTTCCGGTTCTGTTGTGGATCCGCGTTCACGAGTCCGCAGTGACGCTGCTGACGTGTGTCTGGTGTGTGTGTGTGTGTGTGTGTGTGTATTCCGGTTCTGTTGTGGATCCGCGTTCAGTGACGCCGCTGACGTAAGACGCTGCTGACGTGTGTCTGGTGTGTGTGTGTGTGTGTGTGTATTCGGGTTCTGTTGTGGATCCGCGTTCAGTGCCGCTGCTGACGTAAGACGCTGCTGACGTGTGTCTGGTGTGTGTGTGTGTGTGTGTGTGTGTGTGTATTCTGGTTCTGTTGTGGATCCGCGTTCAGTGCCGCCGCTGACGTAAGACGCTGCTGACGTGTGTCTGGTGTGTGTGTGTGTGTGTGTGTATTCTGGTTCTGTTGTGGATCCGCGTTCAGTGCCGCTGCTGACGTAAGACGCTGCTGACGTGTGTCTGGTGTGTGTGTGTGTGTGTGTGTATTCTGGTTCTGTTGTGGATCCGCGTTCAGTGCCGCTGCTGACGTAAGACGCTGCTGACGTGTGTCTGGTGTGTGTGTGTGTGTGTGTATTCTGGTTCTGTTGTGGATCCGCGTTCAGTGCCGCTGCTGACGTAAGACGCTGCTGACGTGTGTCTGGTGTGTGTGTGTGTGTGTGTGTATTCTGGTTCTGTTGTGGATCCGCGTTCAGTGCCGCTGCTGACGTAAGACGCTGCTGACGTGTCTCTGGTGTGTGTGTGTGTGTGTGTGTGTGTGTATTCGGGTTCTGTTGTGGATCCGCGTTCAGTGCCGCTGCTGACGTAAGACGCTGCTGACGTGTGTCTGGTGTGTGTGTGTGTGTGTGTGTGTGTATTCGGGTTGTGGATCCGCGTTCAGTGCCGCTGCTGACGTAAGACGCTGCTGACGTGTGTCTGGTGTGTGTGTGTGTGTGTGTGTATTCTGGTTCTGTTGTGGATCCGCGTTCAGTGCCGCTGCTGACGTAAGACGCTGCTGACGTGTCTCTGGTGTGTGTGTGTGTGTGTGTGTGTATTCGGGTTCTGTTGTGGATCCGCGTTCAGTGCCGCCGCTGACGTAAGACGCTGCTGACGTGTGTCTGGTGTGTGTGTGTGTGTTTGTGTGTGTGTATTCTGGTTCTGTTGTGGATCCACGTTCAGTGCCGCTGCTGACGTAAGACGCTGCTGACGTGTCTCTGGTGTGTGTGTGTGTGTGTGTGTATTCGGGTTCTGTTGTGGATCCGCGTTCAGTGCCGCTGCTGACGTGTGTCTGGTGTGTGTGTGTGTGTGTATTCTGGTTCTGTTGTGGATCCGCGTTCAGTGCCGCTGCTGACGTAAGACGCTGCTGACGTGTGTCTGGTGTGTGTGTGTGTGTGTGTATTCGGGTTCTGTTGTGGATCCGCGTTCAGTGCCGCCGCTGACGTGTGTCTGGTGTGTGTGTGTGTGTGTGTATTCGGGTTCTGTTGTGGATCCGCGTTCAGTGCCGCCGCTGACGTAAGACGCTGCTGACGTGTGTCTGGTGTGTGTGTGTGTGTGTGTATTCGGGTTCTGTTGTGGATCCGCGTTCAGTGCCGCCGCTGACGTAAGACGCTGCTGACGTGTGTCTGGTGTGTGTGTGTGTGTGTGTATTCGGGTTCTGTTGTGGATCCGCGTTCAGTGCCACTGCTGACGTAAGACGCTGCTGACGTGATGATGTCTTTATTTCCTTTCTGGACAAGGACAGGATACCGTACATACATTTTCAATGGAGGGACAGAAAGCTCTCGGACTAAATCTAAAATATCTTAAACTGTGTCCCGAAGATGAACGGAGGTCTTACGGGCTTGGGACGACATGAGGGTGAGTCATTAATGACATCATTTTCATTTTGGGTGAACTAACCCTTTAAACATATTGTTTTCTCTTTATGGGTCAAACTGTGTTCCTCAACACTGTATGGAGTGAATTAGGAGAAATTACCTCACAATCAGATTTATTGGTAGGACCAATAGTGCCTCTGACCCTGTTCTCCATGTCGACGGTCCCGATGAATGTGTACTCTTCTGGCAAAGGAAAGAAAGGTTCGTCCTGTTGGCCAAAGTTAAACTGGACAGCGCAGTTCTTCACCAGGATATGAGGATACAGCGCGCGACCAGCCAGCTCTTCTTTAGATATGTGAAATGCCACATCAAGCCACTTCCCGTTCTTTGAGAAAGCCATTTTAACCTGCTCATGGCTATCAAAGTCCTGTAAAAGACAAAAGGTTTATTCATTCAAGTAGTTTTATGTTCGTTATTTAGATTTTCTTTCATTATTCCCTCCGTTCCACAACCAAGTGAGCTGCCTGCCTACCTAAACAGCATTTTAAAGGAATAGTTCACTTAAAAATTAATATTCTGTCATCATTGACTCGCCCTCAAGTTGTTTTAAACCTGTATGAATTTCTTCTGAACACAAAGGAAGATATTTTGAATAATGTTGGTAATCAAACAGTTGATGGACCCCATTGACTTCCATTGTAAGAAAAAAAAAATACAATGGAAGTGAATGGGGTCCATCAATTGTTTGATTACAAACATTCTTCAAAATATCTTCTTTTGTGTTCAGCAGAAGACAGAAATTCCTAAAGGTTTGAAACAACTTGAGTGCGAGTAAATGATGAGAATATTCATTTTTAAGTGACTTACAGTATCATGTCATTAGCTTAGCAACATGCTAATACCACACTCAATTCCAATTCAAGTTTCCTGTGCATAATCCTTCATTGGACCAATTCACATTTAAAGTCAGCTGCCCGATTAGCAGTATACAGCAGCACTCAAGAATAGCACTCACAATATAACATCCGATGACATCGCTTTCACCAAACTTCTCTCCGTAATCTTCAAATTTGCAACTGGAAGACTTTTTCCCTGTTCCGCCATACCCATAAGAGAACGGCTCCTCCCCTGAAACATAGTCATTTCCTAACATAAGTATCAATAAAGATCATTTGTTCAACAAACCCTCAGTGTCCGAGTGAACGTGTGCTTCCTCACCCAGTTGTGTGCTGCAGGAATCTAGAGACCAGCCGACTCTCACGACGTGCGGGTCAGGCTCACTGCTGGGAAGATGCTTTACTGATACATTCTCTAGGATCTAAAAAAAAAAAAAAAAAAAAAAACTTATTCTGATTGACAACTAAATATAATACATTGTAAGAAATTATACTCTGCTCCGATCCAACTTCCACTCCAATATAGATATATTGAAATGTTCCTTCACTTAAAAGAGCTTATTTATCATAGAATTAATTCCTTACAATCTTAAAAGTATCACAGAGTCACGTTTATTACCTATAGCGTGGGAATGACAGCGGGTATTCAAGAACCATCTTGATTACAGGAACTTCAAATAAAAGTTATCACCTTAACATTTGACCGTTCTACATTGGAATGATGTACATTGTGTTTTGCACTTTGGAGTTGTGATGATGATGATGTCACCTGTTAAGCATGAGAGTTCTGCCAGTCCTGTTCTCTCTATTGTGAGTTAAAAGAATCAGTTGGGCTGATTGGATTATCATCAAGATGTGACTGAGACTGTTATGTTGATGAGGTCAGGACTGGCAAACTCCTGTACCTCCTTTACATGAGGAGGGGGAAGACGAATGTAATACAGTATAAATGTTGAGCTGATTTTATTTTCGGGATTCTGTTTGACTCCGCTGAATCCGAAGTGCTGTATGTGTTTCGTTACTACTTTACTGGAATAAACTTCATTTTTGAGATCTTCAACGTCCGAATCATTTTTTTTTCTTACAACATTTATTAAATAGTAGTCATTTTGGGGGGCATCTATAGCAGAGTGTGAGTGGCCTTTGAGGACAACATGCCCAGTGCATTATGGGTGTTGAAGTTTTCCAACTTATTTGGGAAAAGGATGACAACAGGCTTTTTTAGCCTTACTACTATTAGCCTGGTTAAAACCAGACCATTCTCAGTTGTAACGGAGTTATGGTCTGGCAAAGCGTCATAGACAAATCATTTCCAGAGGGGCGTCACCAACGGACGTCGCGGATAGACCTAAACCCAATCAGAGCGATGAAGGAGATGACGTATGCAGAGCGGCGGAGAAACATCTCCGAGTGTTGTTCTTTGCTCGGTTTTTAACAAAAAGGAAACGTTCAAATATCTTAAAACAGACGCGATGGCTGATTCGAACGAGTGATGTTCGACGGCGGCATCCATCTTTGTAATGTAGGCTACAAAATCTGCTTCAAAATCCCAGCGCTGTCATCATCGTGTAAAGCCCGCCCCAACGTTTCTGATTGGTGCCTCGATTTCGACGGATTGGAAATGAGCTTGAATGAGCTCTTTGCCAGACTAACTTTCAGAGCAAATCTAAATTTGCCGGAAGTTGTCTGGGTTTTCCCAGGCTGCTACTGTATAGGCAGCCACATAATTGAAAGCCCATTTCGCCACAGGTGAATTACCCATTTAAGTTTATTTAAAAGTTAACCATAGAGAAACAACAAAACTACACTACATTCAAAAGTGTGTGGTCAGTATGATTTAAAAGAAATTAATATGAACAGACAGTAAAGACATTTAAAATGTTACAAAATACTTCAAATAAATGCTGTTCTTCTGAACTTTCTATTCATCAAATAATCCTGAAAAAAATGTATCACTGTTTCCACAAAAATATTGAGCAACAAAATTTAATTGAGCAATAAAAAAATAATTCCTAAGCAGCAAATCTGCATTTTAGAACGATTTCTGAAGGATTGTGTGACACTAAAGACTGGAATAAGTGAATACAGGGGGAAAAAAAGACATTTTCAAATATATAAAAATAGAAAACAGTTATTTTAAAGAGTTATAATATTTCACAATATTACTGTTTTACTTTATTTTGATCAAATAAATGAGCACTAAAGACATCTTTCATTAAAGCTGCAGTCCGTAGCTTTTCCTCTTTGTCGCCATCTGTCTGTTTGAAATCTGTAACTGCAGTGATTCGCGGAATTATCATCTTTACGTAGGTTGTAAATCGGCATGAAACAGCGCGGATGAACACAGTGCTTTGAGGCGAGTGCTGCTGTCAGTCACCGCGCTGTGTGGATATAATGTCATACAGAATCACAGATTCACTTTTTGAAAGTTTGACCAACATAAGAATTTTCATAAGAAAATGTCTTCTGAACAAGTAAGAAACATCCATTTTTGTTCTGACCAACTAAGGGGGAAAAAGCATTCGACATGATAAGCTTCGTTAGATTTAATCAACGTGATTTACAGCAACCGTGCAAATTATAGCCTACTTTGTTCTCAAATTGTTCATGTTAACAACATCAGCATTGCGTGACTAATGTTAAATTTAGTGTTTTATGGTTACCTGTGTAGTTCAGAATTCATATTCTCCATAATAGCAAAACGAGAAAGGCACAACAAAGGAAACTCCATAACTGTGTGAATTAAGAAAACGTACTGTTACACGATTGAACTATTGAAATGTCTTACTTGTTCAGCAGAAAAAAGCCGTCTCTTCTTCCGTTTCGAACCCCTTCAAAACACGGAGTTCACGCACTTTTCAAAAGCCCCGCCGATGTTTAAATCCTTGTGTTCGCATGAGACGGTTTCTTTCTCTTTCTCTAGCCACCTTAAATCCGAAGTACGAAGTCTTTTGGGTTTTATAACTGCTGAATCTCCAGTTGACACTGATGATTGTTGTTTGGATCTTTCTGGATGCCATAAGTTTAATTATGTAAAGTGCTGCGAGAAAAGCCTATACATCTAAACATCTCCTCACGCGCAGTATAGCCGGCTAGCCGAAACTCCTTCTTTATGTGTACGGGTGGGACGTCATGACGCAAAGACATGCTCGAATTTTTTTTATACAATTATTTTGGATTATTTTTAACTTAAAAAAGTTACGGACAGCAGCTTTAACATGAAAAAAAAAAAAATTACCGACCCCAAACTTTTGAGCGTTATACACATTACCTTCATCTCATAGCACACGCGTCCCTTGTTTACACCATACGTGGCTCGTGCTCCAGACCACAGGTAAGCAAACCCCTCGATGGTCAACGGATATCCACTGCAGCGATCCCGAGAGACTTTGAAGTGCAAGTCACAGTTATCTGTTGAGGTTAGCAGAGAGAATTGCATTAGCATGACTATTTTAGAGATAATAATTCATGATTGAATAAAACAAGCCCTTACGTACAAGTGTCAATGGCCACTAGTGTGCCATCGAAGTCTTCCTCGTCCTCTTCAGCAGGAGGAAGAGGAGAACGGGACCTGTGAACAAACAGAAAATCACAATGTCAATCTACTTGTTAATCCGCATCAAGTCAATATCCTAATGCTGATGATATATGATTATAACAAAAGCTCTGTGGTAAACTCACCTCCTGTCTTCACGGTGTTCATAATAGCTGTAACCGTGGCTCTCATCATAGCGCCTCTTGTGGCCATGATGTGCATGTCCGTCCTGTTCAGACTTGGATTTAACAGTCTGCCGGCTCTCCAGATCTTCCCTTTCACCGTCAGGGTCAGATCGCTGCGGCTCCTGTTGCTCCGGCTTTATCTCATCTTCATTTTTCACCTTCACTGGTGCCACTTCTGCTGTGAAACAATCAATATTCAATATAAAGCACTGGTTGTCAACACTAGAGGGCCTCAGCAAGCCTCCAAAGGAAGCCTGAAGCACTGAAGACGGGGCATCTGAAGTAATGAAAGGGGGCAATGATGTATCAAAATTATCACCAGCTAGAAAAACATAAGTGATGAATGTTGATCTACTAGAGCACTGTAAGTCACTTGAATACCGATATGACTGTTTAGACTGAGGTCGCATTGCAAAACATCAGACCTGAGACCTGTATCGGATTTAGCACCACATATGGAAGTGGCAAGAAACAGATTCTAATATATATATATATATATATATATATATATATATATAAGACTTATACATATTACCATATTCCTGAGTGTATTGTTGTTACTGTGTTTACTTCCTTTTTATTCATTGTCTATAACAATTTCTTTATTTGTGAAAATATGAAAATAATATGTGAAAACAATAAGCTCAAATTATGTTTTATATCGATTCATTTTTCAGTTATTTATTTCTAATTTAGTAAATTAGAAATTATTTATCTCTGTAAAGCTGCTTTGAAACAATCTACATTGCTAAAAGCGCTATATAAATGAGGAAGACTTGACTTGACATAAATATTACGTCAAATTAATATTATATACTATATAATACAATTATATAGTAGTGTTACTTATGTGTGATGAATATTTCAGCTCTCGAAGATATCGGCGCCGGCTATCAAAAAAAAATCTATAATGGTCAAGAGGTAGAAAATATCATAAGTTTTAATTACGTGTATATGAACAAGCGAGCCAAAGTCACGAGCCAGTGGGACACATAACTCAAAATTGAGGATGAAATGCATTCTCACTCTCAGCGGTCGCCTGTTGTCCCTCCACAGTCTCAGATTTAGTTTCGCCTTCAGGGCTTTTAGGATCACCATCAGAGCCCTGTTTCTCACCGTCCATCTGCCCTGGATCAGACCGCTCGTCATTCCCAGCCTCAACACCTGTGTGACACACATGAGGTCACAAATGCATTATCATCATCATCATTAGATCAAAAGCATGCATCTTCCTGCACACAAACTCTAGTACCTGCTTCTGTCTCCTCATCACAGGTGTGTTTCTTCTCCTCCTCATCACAGGTGTGTTTCTTCTCCTCCTCCTCCAGAGCCTCCTGCAGACGCTCCACCAGATCCGCTTTAAGGCCTCGGGTCTCCATCCCTCGCTTCTGCAGCTCCTCTTTCAGCTCGTTCACCTTCAGTTTCTTCACATCCATGCTCATCATGCATGACATAACGTGGAGCCCTTGCTCCCAATCCTGCTGATGGAAGACAACTGTGATTATCTCCAGAACATCAATAATGCTTTTGCATTGCATAACCCACTGTGATTTGGAATATGTTAGCTAGTTTTGAGCTACTGGTCACTAAAAAACCTAATGACCAGCTCAGACTAGCAAGACACCAGTTAAAACCAACTACAACCATTTAGGATCATGTGCATTTTGCTGGTCCAAGTAGAAACCAGCTATGATTTTTTAAGCAGGGTGGGTCATTCGCACAGCTAACCGGCTAAATCACGTGCACACCTAAGTTGTGCAGTAAATACATGTGTAAACACGCGAATCTACTGTAATCCAGCAAATGCTTTCACATCTATGATGCGATATAATTAGAAATGACACATGCATTCGTCGGATTTGTCAAACTGCGGATTCTAGCTAACTGTGCTCATGTAAATGGACATTGATTTCACTAATGCAAACTCGATAATGTCAGTAAAAAAAAGTCTACATGGACTTACCAGAGGAAAAGCTGTTGTTCAGTTGAAGGAGTGTGTGCGTTGTGTAAACACAGGACCAGAACAGCGCGTGCTTCAGCACAGGTCAGCAGAAGAGAAGACTGACTGAGACTGAATGATGTCCAGTGTTTGAGTGCTGCCTCCTACCGGACACATCCGACGGCTTGCAGACATGAGAGATTCAATGTTTATGGACGGACATTCCTTTAATATTTACGTCAAGTCAAGTCAAGTCACATTTATTTATATAGCGCTTTTCACAATACAGATTGCATCAAAGCAGCTTCACAGTGATAACATGAAAGTAGTACAACACAGTTCAATAATATTGTTGAATATTAAATATCCCGTAGTTCACGTAGCAGACCAGCACAGTGAATGTTTACCAATAAATTGAATTCTACCCAATAATATATACAATTATATATTCATTCAAATACATACGTTACGTAGTTCATCCAGCAGACCAGCACAGTGAATGTTTACCAATAAATTGAATTCTACCCAATAATATATACAATTATATATTCATTCAAATACATATCTCCTTTAAGTAATACAGTTATTTTTGTAGGCAAAATTAAAGTGTCTTTATTAACTTAAGTGTTGGGTGGTAACACGAGTTATGTAAGAGATTACTTTTCAAGTAACTAAAGTAATGCATTACTTTTACATTTACAGCAAAACATTAGTTTTCTTCTTCTTCAAACAAGAGACACAAGTTACTTTGTTTTCCAATGTATTGACTGAAAGCTGTCCTGTCCTCAGAAATCAGGAGTGAGAGTAGAGGCATCCTGTGTGTGAACATCCTGATTATTGTAGATCTAGACTAAATGTGAACATGCATTTCATCATCTCACTTGCACAAAAACAGATTCAGTATTCCTCAAAATGAATAAATATAGTGAAATGAAAACTAAGAATAGCAGGCTATGCAAACCTGCAATAATTCAATGTTAAATAACACAAATATACTTTATGTATTTAAACTCACTTTATTAACCAATGTCTTTGCTGCTGACCTTCGATGATCCAATTCAACAGTACTAATAAGCAAAAATTACTTTATATAAACATCACATTTGAGCACATTTATTGCTGAAGTAAGAGTGTTGAACTTTATTATAACAGCAGCACACCTAAAAGGGTTGTTTGAGCTATATATAAATATATAAGCACATACTTTAGTTGTGTAGTGACAATACAAGTAATCTTTTCTATTCTAAAGCCATTATATATGGGAACTCTTACATTTTAAGTGCTAAAACTTTTCACCTTTATGTACTTCTGTAAACACAACATTTTGTGCCTTTAATATATTGAAAATGGTGCTAAAATTTTCTCATGTGATATTTGAAAAAAATGGCATTTGATAACCACAAAATGTTTTTACAATTGTAATATAATCAAGATACAAAAAAAAACCAACCATCATAGAATATTTAACTTTATTTTACAATGATAAATATACACCCATATACACACGCCATATTAAACACAGCAGTCTTTTGATGTAATGGGTATATTCTCGCAGCACACACTCTCTCCGCTTCCCATATTGAGGGACTCATCCATATTCACTATATAGAATTTGTCATTCAAGTATTTACAATTCAAGTGCATTTTCAGATCATTAATGAACGATGAATGCCCAACTCCGACAGCATATTACATTAAAGCAAAAAAATGGAAAAGAATCACTGAAATGTTATGAAATAATAAGTGGTCAAACGTTTAACAGCGTCATCAAATAACTAACAACTTTCATTTGAAAACAGCATCATTCAACCAAACAGATAAAGAACAAGAAGCTTTTATTATGTAATGCTGGCGGTCAGTCACTTATCAGACACAAACACTCTCTTTTCCTTCCTCATTTGTAGAGCCTCGTGTGTATGGGAGGGTTTAACCATGTGTTAATATGGCAGTGCTGCACCACAACTGAAATGTCCCCATGAACCGGTCTCTTTACCCTCCTTAGGGCATGTTTTAGTGATGCAAGTTGTTACTTGGTGCTTGGGGCTGTTGGGAGGGACAGCAGAAGTCTATTAACCTCTCTGATTTGGGCATCCAGTGTCTCTGTGGCGAGTGCAAGCTCTCCTAGTTGCGTCTGCAGACTGGTAATGGTTTGTGCGAGCTCCTCTTCCTTGCGCCGGGAGTTGGTGGCCTGCCGGCTGTACTCGAGCACCATACAGCCTCCACCGATGAGGAAAATGATGGCTTCCCCGAGCAGCTCCGCTCCCAGCTCTGCTGCTGCCTCTTCATTCAACGGTTTGATGGTGGAGCCTCGGAAACCCATAATTCTCATCTTCGTTCTCATCTCGATCCAGTGATACGCTACAGAGAAAACATCAGAGAATTCATGGAAAGATGCACTTTGGTTTTACCTTCAATGTAACAGACTAGTCAAGTCATGTCACCTTTATTTACATGGTGCTTCATACAATACAGATTGTTAAAAAAAGAATAATAAAAAAACAGCTTACAGTGATAACAGGAACATTATTTAATGATGTGAACAGAGTTAAATTCGGCTGTAAAGCAGCTGTAGAAGAAAATAGTGTCATTGTTCAGCAGAAGTCAGTTCAGTGTTGATTCAGTTACGTTGTAAACCTTTACCATGGCTTTACCATGGACCTTTACCATGGCTGTTCCCTGTTGGTGGAATGATCTGCCTAACTCAACCAGAGCTTCTGAGTCAGTAGCCACTTTCAAGAAACTGCTGAAGACATATCTTTTTCGGCAGCACTTGATTCAGTAGAATTAACACTTTCTCTTTTATTAACACTCTTCTATTCTAAAAAAAAAAAAAAAAAACTGCACTAAAATTAAACTGAGAGGGGTTATAGCACTTACGTATTGTTGTCCTACTGTTAGTTTAACTGCTTCTATTGTTCTCATTTGTAAGTCGCTTTGGATAAAAGCGTCTGCTAAATGAATAAATGTAAATGTAAAGATAATAAATTATTAAATTTGTTTATTTCATCTACAAAGCAGTTCTGCAGAAAGCGGTGACTTCATTGTGTATTCAAATGATATTAAAACATTAACTAGAATATACTATAATATTTTTTAAAAGATTAGTATTTAAAAACTAGAATATTTTAAAGAGAGACTAGTATATAAAAGCTATCATATAAAAGTAATATTCATTAAAATTATAATATATATAAAAAAAGATATCTATATCTATTTTCTAGCAAAAGTGGACAGTGACTGGATCGTTGTCTTCAACCAATAAGACATATATTCCAAGAAATTATTTGAGTGCGCACAAAAGAAAAGACGATCAGTTGTCTGTCTGCTCTATGTCAAGGATTTTAAAATCAAGAGCTAGCAAAAGGCACTTTCGTTGTACTCTCAATGACAGATGAGTCCCGCCCCCATTAAACAAACTCGAACCTCATTTGTCGAAAGGGAACTTCTTTCTAGTATCTTATTGGTCACTTGGTAAATCAGTTGTTGAAAACACCCAATAAGAACATCGCAGCAGTCGCGATTGGCCAGAGCCATCTCTCAACGGCTCTGCGATTGGCTAAATAGCCAATACAGACAAACGTCATTGGCGTGTGTTCTTTCGACGTTTACGCCTACAGACACCGTAAGCATGGACTGACATCATATCGTCAAACACGAATAGACAAATGTCAGCTTACCTTGGGCCGGAGGAAGGCAAACATAATTCTTAAAGAATTCACTTCTCCGCGCGCCTGCTTTTATCCTGTTAGCCACTGGTTTCCCCAATTGTCGTACGCCTAGATAGAGCAGCTTTGCAATTGGAAAGGCACCGACAACCATCTTGGCGGATAATGCGTCATCTAAGAAGGCGGGATGATAAGGACGTCACATGGATAAAAAAAATATATACATAGGTCATGCCTCATAAGCGGCCGCTTGACGTAAGCCGTCCGCCATATTGGAACGGTCAAAGCCGAGCAAGTTGACGGAGCGTCTGACACATGTATGAATATCTACATCTGCAATAGACTTCTTCAGATGATTATGCTCAACTCAATACAAAACGGTGTCAGCTGAGCTAACACGACATTAAACAAAGTAAAAACATGTCATTTTGAGTCAATACATTAAAAAACCCACAAACCAACACATTCTCACATATGAAAGTTTATCCTATTTCTTCGGGAATTTAAATCTCGGCGGTTTCACAACTAGAAGCTGCAGTGCACAATGTGAGTGAAGACACTCTGACCGTTCCAAGATGGCGGACGCGCCGACGTGTCTGGAGCGGTCAAATGTGACATCTACGTATGCATATCTATTATGTGTAATATTAATAACGTTGGTTTAATATTCATGAGATTTATAAATATATGTATATTTTAGTTTAAGAAAAAAATATATATAACCCCTATCGTACTTTATTTATTTTTTAAGAGTTGCTCCTATTTGTTTACTAGCCTATATGTATAGTATACGGACATTTTTACACTGGAATTCTTACAATGCATTCTAAACAGCTCTTAAATAAATACATAAAAACAATCACGATACAAGTAAGAAACAAATATAATAACGTCTGCGCGGATTGGGTCGTATTGTTTACCTGCGCCAGCTGTGAAACACCTGGATCGGGTTTCAGAAGCAGTGGGCTGGACTGAATTTCTCTGAACTTCACAGGCAAGAGTTAAACAAACACCATTGAAATGTTTTCCAGCTAGTCATGTAACACATCCATGCTCAGCGGGACTAAGTTCTAGGACTTTAAACAGCACGACAACCTCACAACTGTTACAGCTTCACGGTAAAGGAATATTTATGTTATTGTGCTTTTGACTGAGAGTTCAGTACTTTTACTTGTCTTTGAGAAGGCGATGTGGATTATACAGTGGACTCGGTCGTGTCCATTATGGCAGGCCTTTTAGGAACCTTTTAAAGAATTATATATTTTAAAATATGTACTGTTTCGAAAGTTTTTTTTTTGTTTTGTTTTTTTAAAGGCGCCTTTGTGTTAGAGAATGTGGAAGGAGGAGTCAGAGAAGCTTTAATGGTAATCAGATGTCTTGGAAAAAGCTTTTGAAGTCTGTTCTCATTGAGCTGTCCACTCAACAATATAGTATTCATTATTCAACCTGAATGAAGTCTTTCAATCCACCAAAAGTTCGAGCTCTTATTTATTTAGTAGCCTAATAATGTAGTTTTGTAGTACTTTGTGTTGTTCAGAATTTGAATACTTAAAGGGGCCTGTCAACATGAAAGCCAGTTGCTTCTTGTTACAGATGTTCGTTAGCATTTCTTGTCGGGATACATGAGGACTAAACCTTTTAACCCTATAAAGCACTGTATCATATTTGATATATATGAAGGCCTCTAAATCATCAAAATGATCAAAGGTTTTTCTTTGCTGAAAAACCTGTCCACAATCTTCTAGCAAGTAAAAGGCTTTTAGCATTATTCAAAAAAGATTAAATTAATATTGTTAGTAATATTTCAAGATGAACACTTTATAATCCATACATCATTTTTTAGACACTTCATGTTCAAACGTATACGTCAAATATGATACAACAAGGCTTTTGAGGAACGTTTATTTGTTCATCTCTCAAGCAGAATTGTATTACATTGCATTATATAAGTACAAAAAAAATAACAGTTTCTTTCTTCTGTTGAACACAAAATAAGGTATTTAAAGAATGTTGGGATCCAGACAGTTGACGGCACCCATTGACTTGATATGAATGCCATTTTTTTATACTATGGAAGTCAATGGCTACCACAGTCTAAAAAATGCTGGGTTGTTTTAACCCAAATTCGGGTCAAATATAGACAAACCCAGCCTTTGGGTTAAATTACATTTTTAAACCACACGTTTGAGTTTGTCCATATTTGACTCAAAATTGGGTTAAACCAACCCTGCATTTGTTTACCAACATTCTTTAAAATATCTTATTTTGTGTTCAACAAAAGAAAGAAACTCATGCAGGTTTGGAATATCACGAGGATGAGTAAATGATGACAGAATAAAAAATGTTGTCTGAACTATATATTTAACAACACATATTATTGGGAGATTGTGAGAGTGACAACTGATATTTACAGTAAATGCATTTTATCTAAGTTGTCTGCTATAATGTTCTAAACATCTCATTGATTTACTTGTTTGGGCCTCTGGATTAAATGTTGGTGGTCCTCCTCCATGCATATTCTCACTAAATGGGCTATAAAAGCAAAATATTGTACAAAATGTGAAACATAAGCCTACATGCAAAATTTTCCTTAATAGGTTCAACAAACTTGCAGTTCAGAAAATAGATGTTTCTGACTATTGTTTCATATGTCAGGCTTTTTTACTGGGTTAAACATGCCACATCTTTTTTTCATGTGTGTTGGGATTAAGTTCAATTTCAGCATTCAGGCCTTATTTACCATCATACCAAAAGCTGTCAGAACCAGCTGAACTGCATATCTGTCTGATCCTGTCCTGCTACAACTTGTTTGGAGCTTTTTTGGTTCCCTTTTGCACTTCATAATCGGACAAATTTGCATGTTTGTTCAATCACATGCCTGTCCTTGTGTCCACTGCGGTTAATGTTGTAAAGGTCGGATGCAGTCGGGGTGGATGTTGGATATCTTGTGTGATTCACAAGGAATGTTAAGCTTGTAATTCCGAAGACTTGAGAGATTCCAGAGGCAAATGTAATGCGAGACTCTTCAGATTCCCCTCTACACCGGCTGCACATAAACAAACATCCCTTAGAAAAACAGCAGTGTCTAGTATCGTTGGTCAGAAAGAGTGTGTGAGTTGTATTAAAACCCACCCCATGGGATCAGCATGACTAACAGGGTTTAGTCAGAATGTTCTCTAGTGGCCGTCATTGTCTGAAAATGAACCTGACACTCCCCAATCTAGTGTGTCTGTCAACCCAAAACTTCAAGCCAAATATGATATGTCTTGATTTCTAAGTTGATTGTTTGGCATTTCAGCAGTGGCAGGAGATGCAGTAGACTTGACTCAGACTTGTTTTTGCATCTGTCTTTGTGTTTTTGTACTTCTATTTCAGTATAACAGTTTTATTTCACACCCAAAAATATTTTTTATATATATATATATAATTTACTCACTCTCATGCTATTCCAAACCTGTATGACTTGCGTTCTTCTGTCGAACATTTTGAAGAACAGTCATGTGACGCATTTTATGAACAAAACACTGAGTAATTTTAAAAATATCTTAAAATAAAAAAAAGTAACATTGCTTTTTATTTTACAATTTAACGCCCACTTCAATGACTCAGCAAAAATCTAGCTTTTAATAATTAAACATTATTATAGACAAGTGAACAGTCATTAATAAAATAAAGAACAAATACAAGTTACAAGCATAGAAGCATAGATGATAAATACAATATAACAAAGTTACAAGTAAAGTATGGTTTAAAGGGACACTATGCAGCTTTTTTAGCTTAACTGAACAGCTTCAGAGTTATTGAAATGGTTATATAACTTCTTTCGGGTTGAATGGTGGGCGTCTCGACCCCCCCTGGTGCCTGTGAGCGCAAAAATCTCACTTGCAACTTCGGTGCGGCGGGCCGCGTCAGGAAGTATCGCGTGATATCAGCTCTCGCGATGTAACAAATTCCTTTACGGCAACTCACACATACACACAGGAACAAGGTATAGATGGATGGAGTTTGTCACACTATCGTCATGGCTGAGCCGGCATATAAGATGCAGAAAGCTAGGAAAGCATTGTCGGAGGAACAGAGAAAGAGGAAACGGCAGACTGACCGAGCGAGGAGTCGGGCACGAGCATAGGCGTAATTTGCGGGTGTGCTATGTCCCCATTGAAACTTCTCGCGGCACGGATGTACCATTACAAACAAATAAAACATCTCCAGGTAACTCTAGTAGAGCATTCATTTCGTCCGTTTGTTAAATAAGAGGCGATCTGAAATGTGTTATTTTTGAAATCAAGTGACCAAAGTGCTCGTTGCCTCTGCGATCAGTGGTGCAGATAAGTTACAGTGTTCTGTTGTGACGCGCGCCTGAATCCGTTGCGGGGACTGAGAGACTCTCTATATTTTGTTATGGTGAAATCACAAAATCTAATGCACAAAAAACATATCCCTGCTTGAAATACAACCACTAATAAACAATCGGTTTTGATGAGGAAAATAAACTATACTACTAGTACCGATTAGAACCCAGAACCTCTGACACACTTGGCAAAAGTTCTGCCTCTGGACCATTAAAATTGTCGGATCTATGTATTTAATCACGTGAAAATTCTCACCACTAACAACATATATTATATCTCATTAAACGACAAATTAAACACAATGTACTATTGTATACTGTGAGTGGTATTTACGACAGTAACGTTAAATTCAAGTACTCCACAGTAACTCTAGGGGTCGCTGTTTGACAAAAACGGGATTTGTGCATAATGCCCCTTTAACAGTATTCAGGTACAGAAATGTAATCCTTAAATGTAAAATAACACTATAGTGTTCACTGTATAAATTAAACATAGATTAATCTTTGTTAAAGATGTGTTTTGTTTGATTAACATTAATGACACAATGACGGCTGTCACTTTAAGACCCAATGAACAGATCCAATATAATGATACACATCCCATTTCTTTCTCAACTGTTTACGTTCACTGAAGACATAACCGACTCATAAACCGTGTTTATGAGAATACTTGCAGAGACAGGCATTTTTTAACATAATTTTGTGTGTATGAGTGTTCAAGTTCAAGGAGAATCAAGAGGAATTTGCATGCTGTCTGAAACACGTCTCTCTCTGTGTGATCGAGTTCTTGTTCGCCTCTTCTTGCGCTTGAATGTTTTAAAATCGCTTGATTGTGTAAATTATCAAGAGACAACATTGGCCCTCATTTATCATTCTTGCGTAGAAACGGGCGTATATGTTGGCATTAGATTATGCTTACACTCCTCTCACCGCCTGATTTATGAAGCTGTGCGTACCTTTGAAATCCAGGTGTACGCAATACCTGCCCTTGATAAATCCCGCGGCTGGAAACGATCGTCATTAGAATAGCACGCCCCTATATATTCAAGTCTCCGCTTCCCCCACGCCCTCATTTTACGCCATGGACACATGGAAGACGGCACAGAAGAGAAACTTCTCTGACGTGGAGCCGAAATGACCTATCACAATGCATTGTTTTACAGCACGTCTTTTGAATTAGCATTCAATTTCGAATCACGTTACATGTATTGGGGTGTACGATAGTGATGATGATGATGTGATGTGGAGTACTATTCATTCACATTAATAATTGCATGACAATTTGTAATATTCTTATTATTATTAGTATGATTTGTATTATTAATGACGCTTATTGTTATTTAGAAGAAGAATGTCATTATTATTATTTACATTATTATTATTATTATTTAAAAGAAGAAGAATGTATTTTTTATTATTTTGTCAGTCTGAATTATTTTTTGGTCATTGAAAGCCTTTCGTTACCGAACCCAGTCCGTGCGCACCAGCCCGGCCTAACCCTGAAACGTCAGGGTAAAGCGCACAGGCTCGCAACTGAAGGAATACATATGGCTACAAATCAAATGCTTTGGTAAAGTCACACAAATTAAACATTGAAGTCCATGTTGCTCAAAAATAAACACTGAAGTTTATAATTACTATGTTGTTGTTTTTTTGTTTTACAGTGGGTCATAATATATAATATCTTTTAGTTTGTCAGTGCGTTTTGTGGTGTTAGGATTTGTTTTTCTGCGCATTTCCGCACTAACTCAAAACGTGCGTACACCATCTCCTGAGCTGGTGTAGGATTTGAGCGTGCCGTACGCCACCGTCCATATTGATAAATCTCAAAGTCACCGTGGTTTTGGGTGTACGCCAGGTGTACGCTGGAAATTTGGTGTACGCACTTTTGATAAATGAGGGCCAACATGTGCACATGATAAACTTTCACTCTATGATGGTTAAACTTAGCAATTAATCCACAAATCACATGCGTGCGGAACCGTGGGGCCTGGTCCGTATGGATCACGGATCAACTGCGATCCGTTGCACTCCTAGTTATAGGGACGCCTATAGGAGACTAAATTTGCTCCCACTTCAGAGTAGGGTAGCCTGACTTCGTCATACTCATATTCTAGTCAGAATGTGAGTCTGATATTGCTCCATAGGGCTTTGATTATGAGGCGTGTCTTAACCGAACCAGGGGAAAAAAAACTCTGTACTCAATTGGATAGACTTACAACCAATCAGAGCAACGCAGTAAGTGACGTATGTTGAGCTACGCATAGTTGTCAACAGAACTCAACTGCACACACACTGGAAGAAGTAGTAAAATAATGAGTGTTGCTTCTTTTACTTGGTCCTCCATGAGTGCGACCAAAGGAGAAACCACAACGACCACAGGGTTTTCATTGCGTCCCGTCTTCTTAGAGACCATCGGAGCCAGCTGATAAATTAAACTATTGCCGAATCCCGTAGGAAGGACGGCAAACACATCTTTCCGATCGACAAATGCCTTGATTGCAGTTCTCTGTTCGTCTTTTAAAATGAATGCGCTGTCGATTTCTTCTACAACAGACGCGATAGCGGGATCTCTACATCTCAGTTCTCCAGCTGCAGTCATCTCTGAGGGAAACCAGTTCAACCCAAGCGCTCTTTGATGACGTGATGATTACGTAACTGCAGATCATCTGTCCATCATCGTGTAAAGCCCGCCCTGGCAATTTGATTGGCCCGACTAATTCTGAACCGATCATAATTACTCCTCAATGGATCGAGTCCAGACCGAACTTCCCGACCAAAAAATGTTGTGGGCTGGGTTCGGGCTGGCATCCAGGCTAGAGTAGGGTCTAACCCAGCACAAAAGGAACTAACAGTGACGCAAATGTACGTTGAATGGGCGAACACACAACAAAAACACAGCTCCGATCACAGCATCTTCAATCCTCCAGGTGTTTAATGCCGTCACTGTTAACCGGCTTACGTCACAGAGTTACTGGCGGTGCGAATGCAAAGGAAAATGGCTCTGGGGGAAATCTAGTTCTCGGGGGACCATCTTTGATGCTAGTTCATATATCTGAGTTCCTATAACTGCCTGGTGCGAAAGCCCATAATGTGACAATGGGGTGGGGTTCATAAGATTTTTATCTTTTGTATTCAGTCGATGGTCCGTGTCATGGGAAAGGTTGCTCCACTCCCCTTCAGAAGCAGCCTTTCAAGGGTTTGAAATAAAATCCCAAGATTCATGTAATCAATGCCTTTCATTGTAAGAGCAGCGTTCTGGGCTTTTGTACATGGCCATTTTGCAGTCATTGCATATTTGTGTAGTTGATTTTTATTCTTTATCTGATGATCTTTATCTCAGAAAAAAAGGTACAAAAGCTGTCACTGGGGTGGTACCTTTTCAAAAGGTACACTTGTACCTAAAGGGTGCATCATGTATTGGTATCTTAAAGATACATGTTAGAACCCAAAGATACCGCCCTAGTGACAGTTTTTTTTTTAACCTTTTTCTGATAGTGTATCTGCCGTCTCAGCTGGTCATAAATCATTACACCTTTTTGGCAAGGTCCTACATGAATTCCTAACCTGTTACATGCTGTTTGAATTCTTAGTTTGTTTTTATCAGTTAGACTATGAAACACTCTTGTGGTCTCTACAATTATAACTTTAGTTGTTTCAATGCCGTGAGGTAGCGTCATGTCTGAGACCTGTCATGAATGTTCACCTATAATTAAAAGTGACTTATAGGGATAGTTCACTCAGTCATTATGTTACTCCAAATCGGTATGACTTACTTTTTCTGTCTGACACCAAAGAATTCAAAGGGGTTCAAAATGACTGAACCTCATTGACTAAGACAAATAAAATATTTTAAAATGTATCAAAGAATGGGGAAAAGAAGTGGTGCACGGGGTGTGAAGTCCTTATCTCTGTGCTCTTTGGATGTAAGGTGTGGTTAAGCTAAAAAAATAAAGATATTCAAAGGCACTCGAATAATGTTGAAAAAGTTAAAAAGCGTTTATATAATCATGGCTTTATCATTTAAAGTACACACCTACACGTTGCGCCTTACAAGCCTTTGTCAGGGTGTCGAAATATATCTTTCACAATATATTTTGTTTTCTACAGAAGTGAGTCAGATTTGGAATGACACGAGGGTGAGTAAATGATGACCAAATCGTCAATGTTAGGTGAACTATGCCTTTAATTACTATCTGGAAACTGGGGATCTAGATGCTGCTCAGATTAGGCTGGGACAAAATGTGCTATTTGTTGTCTTGTCTGTAGATAGTGATTGACCTTTATTTATTGTTCCTTGGTTTTTGTAACGATTCAGCATGAAGCTTGGTTACTGTTACATATTAACACTTTTCAAATGAAGCTAGCTAATATAAATCTAGGGCTGAAACGAAAGAGTATTTTTGATAATCAATTAATCTGTTGGTTATTTTGGTGATTATTTGGATGACAAAGTTAATATAGCCTATATATAAAAAATATGAATTATTAAACAATGGAAATAAATAATTTAAAACATTAATACATATTTATTATAATAAATTAAAGTTATAGTAAAATGAATTATAAAATGAATTAATTTTAATCATTTAGAAAAATGTTATTCCACATCCTGCCAAATGCTGTCCTCCAAACAATGTGCAATTTGAAGGCTATAAAAACAAATGTGTATTGAAGTAAGCACTTTGCTCACGAGACACGAGATTGGGTTCATGAGATCGAGACGAGATTTTTGCCCAGTATTTTTAAGAAATCCTCAATGACAAAATTCATGACTGGAAAAATAGTCTGCAGGTGCATTTTGAAATGTTTTAACTAATCATCTTTCTGAGTATGAATTATCATATGCATTGTAAGACAACAATATACAAGCACTGATTGGCTCTCTCCTGTATGATTTCACTCGAGTCTCTTCAGACCTTACTGTACATGAATTATTATGAGCTTGATTGAGGCTGTGTATGACCTCCTAATTGAACTCCGTTCCACAAATTGAACAGAAATAAAATGGTAAGCCCAAAATAAATAACAGGTTTTTTTATAAGTGCAAACAATACAGCAAACAGAGACCAGAGCTACTACACAGCCCAGCCTAACTTTGGTTTGAATCCTCCGCCATGGTCTTGTCAGTCATCTCGCCTTACTCTCGTCACATGATCAGTGAACTGATTCCATGGCGATAGCTTTTTACCTCTGTAAGAAATCTCGTCACATTTTAATATCGCGAGATCTCGTAACACCCCTATTGCTTACCATTTTAACCCTCTGGGGTTGTTTGGTCATTTTGAAAAATTGCTACATCATTGTATGACACACTGTGACTTTTGTGGCTGTCGCTGTGTGACCGCAAAAAAATTGTGGACTTGATTCTAAAAATTAAAAAAATTATCACACTTGTGTTGTTCGCGGTCAGAAATTACCACCATTGGAAATTACCACCATAGAAAATGAATGGGAAATACAAAAAATATGAACAAAGAGGAATATTTTGGGGGTAAAATCTACAAATCATTAACAATACAGAAAAAAATCTCATGACAGTGAAGGGGTTACACTTTTAAAGATTGAGAGTGCAAAATAGACACATGTAATGAGGTTGACTAAGCTCTGATAAAGATTTCCTTTTCAATTCGTTACATTTTTATTGAGTTTTGACTTTTGATGATATATGTAACAAAATGTCTTTCTGTGTTCAGGTTTTACTGTAGTAAAACTTAAAGAAAACCTGACACTTCTTCTAATCAATTTTTCAAACAGAAAAAATCTAAACCTTGACAAAAAAAATTTATTTGAGAATGTCTAAATATATATATATACAAATCCACAACCTAATAAAAGTAAGAAAGCTAGTGGTTACACAATGGCATTACAGATGTTTTTCTTTTTGTACTCCCACCGGATGACACTAATCTGCCTTCAAAAATAGGATTTTAAAGGCATTGTCTCTTTTAACATGAAATGCAGCTTTAATTTAATTTAAGTTTTTTTTTTCAATTGGAAAACATGAGCGAAGAACCCGAAGATACACATAAAATGATCTCAAAATACAAAATTAAAAAAATATATTATTGAACAAAAATATATAACATTGATTTTACTGAAAATAAAAAAAGTTACATTACATTCTTTCTCTGTTGACCGCGAGCAACATAAGCGTGACTCCTAATTGAACAATTCCAAAAGGTTAAAACAGAAGTTAAAAATTAAAAAAAGAATAATTAACAAAAACAAGCACAAACTAAATATTAACTGATAGAAGGAGCTCACATTCAATAATCTGGTGGATGTTTTCCATGCACAGTGCACAGCAATTAACTGATAATCAAATTATCTTCAATATATTATATTATGTATAATATTATCTTCACTAATCTGTCAATTATTTTCAATATCGATTATTATTGATCAGTTTTTGCAGCGCTATATAAGTAATAAATTAAAGCCTTTATATTTATAAGACAGAGGCTGAGATTTACAAGATGCAAATAAATGATTACTTTGACATTCATATCATGCAAATCAGGGTAAAGGACAAGTGTAAAAACTGATTTTGTTGAGAAAGAGAGAACATGAGCAGATGGTGTCTGTCACCGCACCCTGATTCATCAGAGAAAAGCACTTTTAGTCATGGTTTCCGCCCCAGGCTCAGGGCTAGGTCTTCTTATCAGCGCAGAACGAGAGTTATTATTAACCCGTGTCACTCTCAACCACATTCCAGGCTCGCTGTATTGGCAAACGACCGCGGAGCAGTGAAATGAGAGGTGGAGATCAGGGTTTAAAGGAGAACTCCGGTGCAAAATGAACCTCGGGTGTAATAACACATTGGTACAGACTAAATCGTTCCCTGAGATTTGTTTTCATGATAATCGAATGTAAAGAGTTTTATCTCTAAAAACAGTTTAGCTTATAACGCTAGTATATTGGGCATCGAGTAAGCAAAAAGAGATCGCTAGTTAATACCATTGACAAGGCTCAAATTAGCCCCACACTAACACGGCAGTATAATGAGTGTCCTTACATGCAAACCGAAGCATTGAGAACTTTGTAAGTGTTTAGACAGTTTAATAAGAAGATACTTTACACAGACAGTACAGTTAGCGCATACAGACAGGAGCCATCTTGGAAAACAGTCTCGATCAATCGAACCACGAAGGTGATCGAACAGTACGTGTAGATATTGAAGATAAGATAAATTACATTTATTTTTTTATTTTCTCTGTTGCGTTCAGTGCTTCTCTTATGCGCTCAGTGCTTTCTTCCGGAAACAACGGACCATATGAGATTCCAAGTCACAGTTCAGCTCACGTATCACCGTGTTCGTGGTTTGACTGATCGAGACTGTTTTCCAAGATGGGTCCTGTCTGTATGCGCTAACTGTACTGTCTGTGTAAAGTATCTTCTTATTAAACTGTCTAAACACTTACAAAGTTCTCAATGCTTCGGTTTGCATGTAAGGACACTCATTATGCTGCCGTGTTAGTGTGGGGCTAATTTGAGCCTTGTCAATGGTATTAACTAGCGATCTCTTTTTGCTTACTCGATGCCCAATATACTAGCGTTATAAGCTAAACTGTTTTTAGAGATAAAACTCTTTACATTCGATTATCATGAAAACAAATCTCAGGGAACGATTTAGTCTGTACCAATGTGTTATTACACCCGAGGTTCATTTTGCACCGGAGTTCTCCTTTAAGATCAGATGAGGAACACAAAGAGAGTGTGTGAGAATACAGGTAGAGGGGGTGTAAACTATTGTGTTTTCCACGCTATTTAACCGTGCATTCAGAACAACGTGCAAAGTGAAAAAACACCTAATGTGTTAGATGTTGCACATGCTTGTTAATATCATCCATCATTTATTGCACAGTTTTTAAAAAACTGCCTTTCGAAACTTGGGGTCAGTAAGATATTATTATTATTATTATTATTATTATTATTATTTATCCTTTTTTAAACTTTTATTCAGTCGGGATGCATTAAATTGTTCAGAAGTTACAGTAAAAACGTTTATAGTATGTTTATATAGAAATATTTCTATGTCAAATAATAAAAATATTAAGAATAATAACTGCTTTCACATGTTTCTTAAGCAGCAAATTAAGGATCTGAAGGATCATGTGACTCTGGAAACCGGAGTAATGATGCTGAAAATGATCACAGGAATAAATGACATTTTAAAATAATAGATAAATAAAATATACTAGATGTTTTCATTTATATAATTGTGCAGGCTATTCTACAAACACATCTTAAATGTCTAATAAAAATATACTATACATCATCATCATATTAGAAGTGTATTCAAGTTATTATATGTGTAAATTGCATTTTTTTTAATGTATTTTTTAATAAAAGTTATAGATCTGAATGGGAAAAAAAAGCATGTCTATGACCCTATTACATTTCCCATGGTCAAAATAAAACCATGTTTTGTAACTTATGTAATGGTGTATTAACCGCTCAAGTAAAATTTCAGAAATCTTGTCACTTTATTTTAGGAAGGGAGGGCATTTAGAAGTGCTTTTGTTTAGGTGACCCTGGCAATGCTCTATAGATCAGTCAAAAGGCACATGTACACACAGTTTATTACACTGTGACGAGTGAAAGTGTCAGATCTAATAAGCTCATGGAAGTGACTGTGTGTAACCCCACTAAAAGTTCACCAAATATCAGCTTAATGTTATTCATAAGTCATTGTGTCACAAAGGACGATATGTCTAATTGTAAACTTCTTCCAATATTGAAAACTGCACAAAGAACAGGCAAATTACTAATAACGTTTTTTTGTATTATTATTAAAAAAAAATTCACCTACAGAGGGTGAAAGTCTGTTTCTATGCACAGCCCACATGTCTATATGTTCTCACACATGTTGGGTAAGTATATAGACACATCAGCATGTGAAAGTCTCAGTGTCACTTGCTCTTGATTCAACAACTGTTAATTATAGTGTAAAGAAAGGCTTGCAGCAACAGATGTTGCACGTGGGACAGGGCGTTTCTCTGAAGGCATTTTTTGACTGTTGAAATGCGTTGGAAAGTCTCGTAAGTCCTGATCTATATGTCAATGCTTTAATAGGTTGTGCAATCTTCGCTATTGCAGAATAATCATGACTCAATAATTTTATATATATACACTACCGTTCAAAAGTTTGGGGTCAGTGAGAATTTTATTTTTTATTTTTTGGAGGAAAGAAATCAATACTTTTATTTATCAAGGAATAATTAATTTGATCGAAAGTGACAGTAAAGACATTTATAATGTTACAAAAGATTCTAACCCTAACCCAATTCATCAAAGAATCCAAAAAAAAAAAAAAAAAACTGTACAACTGACAGACCAACAACTGTTTCAACATTGATAATAATAATAAATGTTTCTTGAGCATCAAATCCTCATATTATACTGATTTGTGAAGCATCATTTGACACTGAAGACACTGACACTGGTGATGCTGAAAATTCAGCTTTGATCACAGGAATAAATTACACTTTACTATATATTCACACAGAAAACAGCTGATTTACACTGGAATAATATTTAATACTATAACTGATTTTTGTTGTATTTTTAATAAAATAAGCGCAGCCATGGTTAGCAGAAGAGAATTCTTTTAAAAGTATTTAAAATCGTACCGACCCCAAACTTTTGAACGGTAGTGTATATAAAATGTGTATAATATGCTTTATTGACACACTACTGTTAAAAAGACTGGGTCGGTAAGATTTTTGTTTTTGCACACAAAGGCTGCATTTATTTGACCAAAACTACCGTTAAAACAGCGATATTGTTCACATTTCAATATTTCAATATCATTAAAATTTTAAGTAATTGTTTTCTGTTTTATATATAGTGAATGTAATTTACTATTTTCAGCATCATTACTCAGTCTTGAGTGTCACATGATCCTTCAGAAATCATTCTAAGATGATGATTTGCTGCTCAAGGAACATTTATTTTCATAATCAGAGTTGAAAACAGTTGTGCTGCTTAACCCTTTCATGCATGAATTATTATAACCTCAGTCAGGATTTTTTTTCCTATGTGTTTTTATTGCTCTTAGGGCATGAAAAACAAGATTTGATTTTTATTTAATTTTTTTTACACATTTTCCAAAGAGATTTTCAGGTGTCCACTTGAGTGGACAGCATGCATTAGTGGTTTAAACTGAAGAGATACTATATTAAACATAATACAATAATCAAACAGATAAAGTATGTGTATTTAACAAACTAATCAATACAATTATATCAAATCATGTGCTATAAAAAACTATAAAATATAAAAAAATATCAAAACTATAAAATATATACAAAAAATATAAATCCGAAATATTGCAAAGGCAATTGAACTTCATACAAGTTGCACTTCGTGTATCTTTGATATCAGAACATGAGGACGTGATTCCATCAGAAATTTCTACTGCCTGTCAAGGTACAACTGTGGAAACCACTCAGATGCTCCCTCCAGTGTGCAGAGTATGTCAATTTACCCTTATTAGCTGATAATTCTGATTATGTTCAAGATAGACACATTTCTAGCAAAGTCCTCTTCTGAGAATACCTAGCGATACCTATTTTTCAATCTCATCTGAAATTAGCAGTGTTGGGGCATGCATAACTTATTCAGATTACTTTTTTGATGTTACAAGTAAAGTAATGTGTTACAAGTAACATGCATTACATAATCAGATTACTTTTTGATCTAACAAGTAAAGTAATTAATTACAAGTAATGTGCATTACGCAATCAGATTACTTTTTGTTGTTACGAGTAAAGTAACGCATTACAAGTAACATTCATTACGTAAACAGATAACTTTTTGATCTAACAAGTAATGCATTACGTAATTAGATTACTTTTTTGATGAAATGAGTAAAGTAATACATAAGTCACATAAATTATGTAATCACATAACTTTTTTCGTTGTCAATGAAATTAACATTCTAATAATACAAATACATTTATTTACAGTAAAAAAAAGTCACAGCAGATGAAGTATTTTCAAAAACAATATTCACAGCATAAGTATGAATTGTAGCTGAAATATAGCCATTGATGCATGAGGTCCACTATAGTGGACAGGTGATTAATCAGATTTTTCTCCCAATCTAAAATCAAAACTTGGAAATTTTTACTGTCATATGACTCATTAGATACTGCTTGATGCTGCAATATTTTTTTTTACCTACAAGAGTCTCCTAGGATAGAAGGAATGGGTGGATATTCCGGAGCAACTTGGCATGTCTGACTGACCATTGGCCATCTTGGTTTGGAGGGGGAAAAACTCGAAACACAACGGCTTGCAACTTGGTTGCAATGTATAGGATGATGCACCAGGGTCCACTGAAGAGATTGATGTGCAACTTTGCCATCAAAACCCTTGCAAATTCAAGAAAATGCTTTTTTAATAGCTGTCCACTGTAGTGACCACTATGCATGAAAGGGTTAATATTTTTTTTTCTCACTTTATTTTGATTTTCTCCACATAAAAAAATACATCACACAATTACAGATAGCATTGAAATATCACATTTATTTATAGTTCTTAGTACGTATAATAATTCCATCTCAGGACAGAGACAGAGGAGGTATACAATTATGGATCTGTCATATGATGCAAATTATGTTCAAACAGCATTACGCATGAATTCAAAATAAAGGAAAGGAGAAAATAAAATAATAGCAGAATTACATACAATATACACAAGAACAGCAACCATAAACCAAAAAAAGAAAAAAGATAACCGATTATTCTTTATATTTAAAAGCCGATAATAACCGATATATTGGCCGATAAATCTAAATCTGAATTTTTACATTATTTTTGAGAGCCTGATTACAAAAACAAAAGCCTCACCATTAAAAGCAAATGTTCTCATTATAACTGTATGTAGTCTATATGACAGACTTGCTGTATTTTCCTTTTTTGAAGTGATTCCAATCATATCTCAAGCCATACAAAACCATCACGGTGAATCTGGTAAATGTAAAGGTAAAGAAGTGTTTACTGTCAGAACAAAATAAAATAAAAAGTGCTTTAAATAAATAGATAATAGAATGGAGAACAACTGATTTCGAATATTTCCGTTTTGAGTCAGAAAGCATGCTCTTCCTAAAGATTGGATGTTGGAGATTATGATGGACAATGATCTTCTTTTATGCACTCAGGCGGTGTGTTGGATGAATTGGAGGGCACGTCTACAGAAACACAAACACCATGAACTCCCAGGGCAGCTATGGCAGCAACTTGATGTGTGAGTATTGCAGTACACCAGCAGTTATGTTTCATTCCTATGTGGGACAGGTCCTAATAATAAGGTTACATGTCTAAGCATGCTAAGATTTTTCAGTCTTTTGTGAGTGTCTACAAAATGGCAAATAAGGTGCTACTGTACATAGTTCTGGAGTGGCGTGTTACATCATGTTTCCTGTCCTTTGTCTGACCACTTAGACTCATTATTGTATATTTACTCAATGTTTGTGTGTGTATGTTGTAGTTCAGTCCATCAACGATGAACTGAACGCATCTTTAGCCACAGCGGACGAGCTGTCACGGGAGTTCAGCTCTCTCTTGTCAGAAGCCACTCCTGTTGCGCAAACCACTTCTGCACAGGTACAGCACTGACTCAAGACTGAGCTACTACTGTCAAGCCCTTTTTCTTTCTTATTTTGGTACTTGACATTTCGAAGGAGTTACACCGCACTCACGATCATCAAGGTGCCAGACAAACAAGACTAAAGATCTCCACAAATAAATAAACTGTCCGCACACTTAAATCCTTTAAGCAAATTGAATCACCAAGGTTTCGGTCAAAAGACCATCCTCAGGGCATACTGACAATAAATGTAACAATCAATTTAACTGTGTTCAAACACATCAGGACAATCAACAGTGATTACCAACACCTGTGAAAGCCAGGTAGGAGAGTTGTAGTCCAATAGTGGGAGTTGTAGTTTTTCTTTAACCTACCCAATGTTGACATTGACAGTTGACATTTCAAGCAGTGACTCCTGCGGTGATACACATAATATAATCATTATTCATGCAGTTTATAGCTTCATGTTAATCAGTAGACAATGTGGACTACATATGTTTGCTTGTAGACAGATATATTTTATTTCACACAGCATATTTATATATTATATATGCTCTCCAAGACTGCATTTATTTGCTAAAAACAGCAATATTGTGATATTATTACAATTTAAAGTTGTTTTCTATTTTAAAATGTAATTTATTCCTGTGAATTTTCAGCATCATCACTCGGGTCTTCAGTTTCATGCGATTCTTCAGAAATCATTCTAGTATGCTGATTTATGCTCAAGAAAATGTAATTTTTTGTGTGTTTTTTTAAACAGAAACCTAATAATAATAATCATGAATTATTATCTTTATATAATATAATTCAATCAATCATAGCTGAGAAAAACGTCAATAGTTTCTCTCTACAAACAAAGAGACTTTTTGGATTTATAAACCTAATATAGCATTGTGTGTAGCCATTAAATAACAAAGGCTTTTTAATTGAAAAAAGACTGCCATGGTCGTCCCAGAACTTTGAGTTACTATCTACATTCCACAGTTTGAGATGGTGCATATGTGGCTAAATATTGTTCTAGTGTATTTGAATCCAACAGCATGATGTTTTCCTTGATCTTTTTACTGTAGAGGTCCAGTCCCAAACCCCAGGACAGCAGCAATGGCAACAGCGGTTTGTACAGCGCAAACAAGAATGGATCTGAGAACATCAGGACAAGCTTCCCCGCTTCCCAGAGCTCAGACTCCACCATCAACAGGAAAGAAACCAACCTGGACTTTCCTCCTGTCCCCACAATGCGATCTCCATCACCTGGCCTAGACAGCATGAAGTTTAGGCCTTCATCTCCCAGTCCTTTAACCCAGCAGTCCCCTTTCACTACACGTAAAGACAACTCAGATTTTCGATATCCCGTCGACCAAAAGATAGCCCCTAATATGTCTCCGAATACATTGAGACGAATGCCGCAGAGGTCTCAAGAACGAAGCACGAGAGGATCGCTGAGCTATGTGGAACTGTCGCCCTTATCCAGCCCCACATACGACAGTAAAACATCTCGCAGCTTGCTTCAGCCCTCATCTAGCCCCAAGTCTACGATGAACAGGTCACAGAGGCTTGATCGAGGTCCTTCCCCTCAGTCTTTCAGTCAACCATCAGCCAGTACGCTACCACGCAACTTCCAGTCATTCAGACCAGGTAAGCGGGATTTTGAGAGTATTAAAGGGATAGTTCACCCAAAAATGAAAATTCTGTAAGTAATTACTCTCCCTCATGTTGTTCCAACCCCGTAAGACCTTCGTTCATCTTCGGAACACAAATTAAGATATTTTTTTATTAAATCTGAGAGCTGGATCACTCCTCCATAGGCTTCTTAAGGGATCGAAACTGGCCGGCCCAAAAGTTATGAAAGACATCGTTAAAATAGTCCGAGTGACTACAGTGGCTCAACCTTAAGTTTATCAAGCGACGAGAATACTTTTTGTGCGCAAAAAAACAAACAAAAATAACGACTTTATTCAACCATTCATTTCCTTCTCTGTGGGCCGTGATATTTCACGTAGTCAAACTACGCAAAGCTTCTAGGTTGTACGTCACACGCATCACACACATGACCAGCGTCGGCCAATCGTGAGCCTACGTTTGACGTGCAACACAGAAGCTTTGCGCAATATCACTACGTGAAATCTCACGGCCTTACAGAGAAGGAAATTAATAGTTGAATAAAGTCGTTATTTTTGTTTGTTTTTTGCGCACAAAAAGTATTCTCGTCGCTTGATAAACTTAAGGTTGAGCCACTGTAGTCACTCGGACTATTTTAACGATGTCTTTCATAACTTTTGGGTTTAAATGCATGTTACAAAATAAATTATTTTCAAAAGATGGAAAAAAAATGGGAGGGGGAAAACACCCAACTATGCATTAAATAACATAGGAAATGAATACGGGTCATTTTAGACCCACGTTGTGCACTAGAAGAGGTTTGCATTGCTTTTGCATCAAAGGGTTAAAAATAAAGGTTATTTATTGCCATTTTCAGTTCTATGAAGAATCTTTAACATCTATAGAACCTTTCAATTGCACAAAAAGGTTCTTTATAGTGGAAAAGTGTTCTTTAGATTTTTCTTCACACTCTGAAATGTTTCCGGAAATGTTCTTTAGGCAAACCCATGATGATTCTTGTACAGTGTGTACACTACAGTGGACACCAAAGGTCTTTGGTTGGTGGTAAACTTGTCTGTTTGCTTTTTTTGGTTTTTGGTTTGTTCACTCATCGGTTCTTTCTTCCATCTCCTTTCAGAAGAGGGAGTGCAGAGGCAGAAGATCCCCTGGAACGAGACAGATCTGGATGCATACGAGAGAAAGCCTCACCACACCTACGATAGTAAGTTCTGTTGCACAATTTACACAGAATATAACACACAATAACTCACTTTTCTTTCATGAAATTGCATTGCTCAATAGTAAACCAGGAGGCAACATTGTGCAACAATGAACCGAAATTAATAATCAAAGACCTGTTTTTGTTCATTCCGATATTTTCATTGAAATTGAGTGCCTGAACTAGAAACTATTTTATTAAACTATATCAGACTTTACACTGACTGCTACATGAGACAATTCTTAATTTTTTTTTAAATTGATTTGACATAAATGTTAAGTGAATACTGAAAAAGTAAATAATTTAAAATGTGAAGAAAATCGAAATAAATATAAAACAATCTATAACAATTCCAGTCGCATAATATTGCTTCTGTGTAACAAACACATTTAACCATTCATAATATACAATTAATGTATGACTTTAAGTGCTCTAAAAGTTTACAATATTAATAATAACATATATATAAAAAACAGTCCTTTACACAATCTTTAAAGTTTTGATATCCAAGATGTATTATGACAAAGAAATGACTTTTTATTGGTTTATTCAAAGTCATACCTTCATTATTAAGCATTTTATCGCTATATCACGTGCTTGCAAAGTGATGAAAATGGGTTTGTTACCAAGAGGCAACATCATGCAGTAGACTGGGTTAACTGTAAGCACATATCATCATCTGTTGTCAAGTCGCTCTCTTATTAAGGTGATGATACACAGGGCAACTTTTTGAGCAATGTTGCTGGGCAATCTTGCCGAGCGATTGTTGCTTGGGCACTTTCCCATTGAAAATGGGCAATACATTTTTATCTGGATAATTTAGTTCGGTCGTGGGCCCTGTGTCTCAACTGGTTGCCCGTTGACAGCAACACTGCCCAAAAAGTTGCCCCGTGTATCATCACCTTTAATGTTAATTCGTCATTAATTATGTGTTTTCCTCTGTGTTGTAGAGAATGAGTGGATCAGACCAGCTGTACCCAACAGCAACTGGAAAGAATCGAACCTGGATGCACCTTCCTCCGCCAAGAAGGTGAGCAAACTTTGGCGTGTGTGTGTGAAATTGGTTGTTGGTGCCAGTCTTAATATTTCCCAGGGCATTATTACAGTGTGAATGTCATTGTTAACTAATCTGGAATATCTGGATCAACTGAAACCCGTTGACATTTTCTTTTTTTCTCTCCCACATAATGCTTTTTTATGGTTGCTTTTTGCTAATAGTTCAACGACCATATTGTAACTTGTTGATACCATAATTAACAACCAATGAAAAAAAAGTGTATATGTAATTATGTAAAAATGTAATTATTTCCAGGTATAAGAAACAAGTTTAGAAAACTCCCATGAAACAGGCAACAGCTGTCATCTCATTTTCTCACTAGCTCCTGTCCTTACTGTCTTTTGTGCTGTGAATTTTAAATTTTTCCAAATTTATAGTGTGCTCTATTGGCATAAGTATTTTAAATTTGTATTGCCAAAGCATTTGCCTACAGATACAAATAAAAATAAAATAGTGTATAACAACAACAACATAATACTACTACAGCGTAACTGACTGAGAATGTGAAGAGAAAAACTATGCTTTCTATGTTCTCCAATTCTCACAGTTTCTTCTCTGTCTTCAGGATACCGCTCCCCGCTCTCTCCCACCATCTTACAGCTCGCTCCCGAGAAACACTCGTATCTCAGTGCCCCCTGACATCCCCTCAAACCCCAGCTCGGCGTACAGCTCTCAGCAAATCATTTCCCGGATCCCCGTTCCCCCTCCAAGCTCTGAAGTCCGTCAGCACAGGCCCATCCCGCTTTCCTTCATCATGAGGATCCAAAACCCTGGATTCAACAGATACACCCCTGGCCCAATGGGAGAGCCCCAGCCAGGTATATTCCAGCAACAACCTCCCCTGCCCCGAGAATACCTGCGGCACAACCAGACGCCTCAACCTCAGCAAGCGCAAAGACAGCCTCCCTACTATAGAGAAGGTACCAGCTACCAGATGACATGAGTGGGCCAACGACCACTCAATGACGTGACGCACACGATTAATTTATTCAAAAACACAGTTCATACATGCAGTGACCTTTCATGAGCATGTTTTTCATTTCTGAATTAAAATTAATTTTGATTTTGATTGTATTTGTTTTTGATGGCAAGTCAATTAAAAACTAAAACAATGTTTAAAATTAATTCTTGAAATAAAATTTCAGATGTAGTTTATCAGAGTCTTTTATTATTATTTATTTTAAAGCTGATTATTCATATTTTAATATTATTGTTTAATTATATATATATATATATATATATAGTATACACACGGTATATATATTTTAATTTGTATTATGACAAAAAAAACTGTCTGCTAAATCAGAATCATATGGTTCAACCATCACAGAAAAAAAACATAAAACAGGAAATAAAAGTAGACCATATATCATACATTACAATAGCAGATAATTTGACCATTGCATGACCATGGCAAGATTAGTTTTAAAATGTAATGTTGTGCAACTTTCCAAAAAGTTGATATTTGTAAACTGATTTGTGAATAGAAAACACTTTTTCCTTGAAATATCTGTTTACATTTTTCCTTAGAAAATACTGATTGAATTGAAATTGAAAGCATTTATTGTCACTGTATTTGCATACAACAAAATTAGGAGCGCTTATGTGTTTTTATGTGTGTATTCAAGAAAATTACTTATTACTTTTTAACTTGATGGTTGCATAACATGACATTTGTAGTCATGTGATGTTATTAAATTTAGTCATTAAATTGAAGAATTTCTTTTAAAACCATCAATACAAAGATTGTATTTCAACTTTTTAAATGTTTATTATTATTATTATTATTATTATTATTATTCAGGGTTCCAACACAGTTTAGAAAAGTATGGAATTTCATTTGTTTTCTTTTTCCATACTTATCTAGACCATGATCCAGACCTGGAAACTACTCAAAGTATGGACAAATATTTGTGTTTCTAGACTATTGCCCCTATTCCGTTTTCTAAAATATAAAATTATGACTTAAGAATGTATCATACAATGTGTTTTCATGGCAATTGTTTGGTAAGCAATGAAAAAACCCAGAGAAAATAAGATAATTTACAGATGCCTGTACTATATACCAAATATAATGGTGAAGAAAATAATTCTGTATGAACCATTTATGTTAAATATGGTCTGAAAAATCTACAGAGAGCTTTAGAAATTTCAGTCTGGAAAAGTATGGAATTTTGAAATGGATTTAAAATTTATTATGGACGTTTTATTTGCAATTTAAAATGCTATTTTTTTTGTTCGTTGGTTTCTTATAAACAGTACTTCACCCTGGAGATGTTGAAGCTGAGCTTGAGAAACGAGACACAAGTAAAACAGAAGGCCCTGTGTTCATGAAACCAGACGGAGAGGCTAAAGTGGAGGATTTAGAGATGCCCCCTCGTCCTCTCAGTCCCACACGTCTTCAGCCAGTGGTGGCTCCTCAGTCAGAGCTGGACACGGACCTAGACGAAGTGATGCGCATCCGGGCCGAGTTCCCCAGGGCCCTGAAGAGACGCGGCTCAGCCGAAGTTCCTCAGCCCCAGTCTGACCTGCCCATTGCCCAGTCCAACCCTTACAAGCAGATGATGAATAAACTGTTTCGCAGGAAGACCATCCGCATCAAGGAAGAACCACTTGCTGAAAGCGCCAGCTCTTCAGATGGAGAAGAGAGTCCCAAATCTGCTGTGACAATAGATCCAATGCCAATCACAGAGATACAGGTCTCTCCGGAACAGAAGGTGAGAGGCAGACAGATTACATATTGCTCAGTAACAGTGGACACCAATGACAGTTAAGAGGATATTTGATGTGAATCTGCTCTTACAGGGTATTCACTCTATCTTACGGAAGGCCACCAAAGCCAATAAATCCTCCGACCGTAGAGCGCACTTGAGCCCACTGGTTCTGATGTTGGATGGGTCCTTAGTAGGAGAGTTGGAAACTGTTCAGAAGGCTGCACAGGAGGTATGTGTCACTGCTTTGGGATTCGGCTGGTACCGAAGTATGGTTGCTTACAGGTGCTGGCAACTTGCTTCAGCACTGTATAGGGTTATTTTCAGTCTGGGTTAGATAGGGGAGAGCCGGGACGGTTGAAACACTTTTCAGATAAACGTCGTTTTCTAAGATAAGGTTACAGATAGATTTTTTTCGTTTTTGTAATCAACAACTCACAAATGTGTTCTCTTAGCATCATGTGTTATTCGGTACAAATATAGAATGATTTAAGTAAAAATTGACTTTGAACGGGAGTTGTGCTTGGTTTCAATGGTTCCGCCTGAGCGGGACGGTTGCAACACAGGGGGTGGGACGGATGAAACATTACAGTTTAAACTATTCATCTAATGCTTGTTTTTATGAACAATACCTAACAAGTTAATTATGTAGATAATTGTTACAAACATGCTTTGTCATTTATTTTAATTTAAAGGTTCATATTAACCATTTTGTTCTGTCGCCCAATAAACGATAGGCGATAAGCCGTGCGCATTTTGTGTGCTCTTTCTAATATGCTATTTTGACGAATCCGTTTACAATTCATATTCTTACATTTCTTCCTTAAATCATATTTAGTGTTTGCTAGTTGAAAAGCCTGTTATTATGAAGAAAACAACGTCAACCGCGGTTTTCCTATGACCAGATGGATCTGGCAGGATGCGCTGTCGGGACGATTGAAGCACTTGTTTCAACCGTCCCGACTGCGCCTCCTGCCAGTTAAACCCGTTTTACACTTAAACTAAAAAACTCTGATATTACACACTTAAGGATGTGTTGCAGTACTAATACACCTTCCATATTATTATTACAATGGCACATGAAAACATAAATACAACTTGTCAGTAAAAAAAAATTACTGCACGAAAGAATTCACTAACCGCACTCAAAAACAGCTTTCCGGCTCTAACTTTAAAACGACATGACGTAAAGAAGAAATGTTTTCACGGGTCTGATAGGCATTGCGTGCTGTAAGTGCTGACGAAATTTGACGTAAATGACGTGAGTTGTTTTCAAGGAAATCTCTCTGTTTCATCCGTCCCGCGTTTCAATCGCCCCGGCTCTCCCCTACTGTATATATATATATATATCAACAATAGATACTAAAAAACAGACCGCGCACAACTGAATAGATCAGAACACAGGGTCTTGAGTGTGTTTGTCGTCATTAAATACCGTTATTGACGATAACCGTAATATTAAAAAAATGAAATATTGATATTGAGATAATAATACACATGTGATAATATCGTAAATAATCCAGCACCAGTAAATGGTTGACACTCCAACATGGTAGGTGACAATATTGCACCTTAACTCTGGTTTCCACCCGTCATAAATTTTTTTTTATTGATTTTGGCCATGATAATCATACAGTGAAAGTCTGATATTGTGACAGCCTTAGTCTTGAGATGTATTGTATTAAAAAAAAAGATCCCGCCATTGACGGAATTTTTCGGCTTTCCTTGTTTTCACTGTTACATGGTATGTGGCGCTATCACGCAACTTCTGAAAGAGTAGAGAGAATCTCCAGATCAAAACAGGCAAAAAAGGAGCAGAAACAAGCGATAAAAGCATTGTTGTAGTCTTTGAAAAAACACACGATTTTTCTCTGCTTTTTGTCCTTTTTTTATGAAACTTACCCACATTCAAGAGTTGATAAAGATAATAATAATGCATGAAAAAATAATAATGCATGAAAAACATTCACAGGCTCTGTTCTTTCTTTTGATATATTGCTTGTTCAGATATTCATACAACAAAATATTCTTGGGGCCATGAAATTGTGAAAATTATATAAAAATGCTGGCGGTGGCTGGAATTATTATTATTTTTATTTACGTCAGCGGGAAAGAGTTAATGTATATAAGTTTGAATGTAAATATTTGTAATTATTTGTACAAATTAAAAATTAAAACTGGAAGTGAAAAATAAATGTAAAGGAATTACTATAAATGAAACAAAAACTAAATAAAATTACAGTGACTTCACTTTTCAAAGATACAAATTATATTAAATATGTTATAAATATATATGTAACGATTTTGCATAAATAAAAATACTTCAAAATAATACTGAAAATCAAAATACAAAATCAAACCGAATAAAATGTTCAAGTATTCAAGTGTCAAAATGCATCCCGTACTTGTAAATAACGAGTGCACTTGTGTGTCCCTGTATAGATGAGTGACCCGAGCCAGTCTAATGATGAAGGCATCACAGCCCTTCACAATGCCATCTGCGGTGGACACTCACAAGTGGTGGAGTTCCTGGTGCGCATAGGGGCGAACGTTAGCGCTCCGGACAGTCACGGATGGTGAGTGATCAATTTAACAAGTGCACATATATGTCTTTGCATATGTATGTGCACTATATATTCACTCTCATCTCATTGGCAGGACGCCCCTGCACTGTGCTGCATCCTGTAATGAGCGTATAATGTGCGAGTTTCTGGTTCGTAACGGAGCGGCAGTGATGGCCGTAACAGACAGCGATGGGGCCACAGCGTCACAGAAGTGTGACCCGTACGCCCCGGGCTTCGAGGAGTGTGAGGGCTTCCTGAGAGGTGAGGATGGTGTCATGAGAAAAAAAACATTACTTGTACAGAGATAAACTAAATGGCGCAACACAAGTTTTTACAAGCGTAACGCCTACATGTGTGTTAACTCCCAGCATTAAATTTAGCATGTCACAATGAGCTGTGCATTCCTGAGTTAATAGTGTCATTCGCTCATATGGGTTGGAAACAGCGGTCAGTACAAGTCAGGCAATTCATAACTGTAGGGTGGAGATGACATGCAATACACCCTTATTAACTCACCAACACTAGTTTGAGCACAGTCATGTATGCAACAGTTTCATTTGCTGCAGCCACCATTATGCGCAGTTTCACGTGTGTGTTTTTGTTTAGGTGTGGAGGAGGCGATGGGCGTAGAGAACAGTGGGGTGGTGTACGCTCTATGGGGATATCCTGCGCAGACTCCTGACGAACTGAGCTTCAGAGAAGGAGACATGGTGACCATCCTGCAGAAGCCTGAGGGGGTGGACTGGTGGTGGGCTTCACTGTGTGGCAGAGAGGGCTTCGTACCAAACAACTACTTTGGGGTAAGATGAGCTCATTTACACGAAAAATAATGGTCTAATACACGGTTCTCAACTAAGGGATTGAGGCCTGAAATTTAACTTAATTAAAATGCTGAAACAATCATGATGTGTATACTATATATCCCAGTTTCTGGTAATAAAAACGTATTGCATAAAAATATTTCAGACAAGAAGAATATGGGGGAGGGGGCTTTGAATCACTTTGTTTACACTTTATTTTCAAGGTGATGTTGTTACAGTGTAATTACTTTTATTAATTCACTAGATGTAGTGATGTAAAGGTGCAGTAAACGATTTCCGAGAAACGCTGTTGAAAGTGGGTCGGACTGAGCAGCACAACACACTTGTAGCCAATCAGCAGTAAGGGGAGTGTCCACTGATGATGGGGGAAGAGAGTGAGCCAATCAGCAGTAGGGGGCGTGTCCACTGATGATGGGGGAAGAGAGTGAGCCAATCAGCAGTAAGGGGCGTGTCCACTGATGATGGGGGAAGAGAGTGAGCCAATCAGCAGTAGGGGGTGTGTCCACTCATGGTGGGGGAGGAGAGTGTGCCAATTAGCAGTAGGGGGCGTGTCCACTGATGATGGGGGAAGCGAGTGAGCCAATCAGCAGTAGGGGGCGTGTCCACTCATGATGGGGGAGGAGAGTGTGCCAATTAGCAGTAGGGGGCGTGTCCACTCATGATGGGGCAAGAGTGAGCCAATCAGCAGTAGGGGGCGTGTCCACTCATGATGGGGGAGGAGAGTGTGCCAATTAGCAGTAGGGGGCGTGTCCACTCATGATGGGGCAAGAGAGTGAGCCAATCAGCAGTAGGGGGCGTGTCCACTGATGATGGGGGAAGAGAGTGAGCCAATCAGCAGTAGGTGGTGTGTCCACTCATGATGGGGGAGGAATGTGTGCCAATCAGCAGTAGGGGGTGTGTCCACTCATGATGGGGGAGGGGAGAGAGTGAACCAATCAGTAATAGGGGGCGTGTCCACTCATGGTGGGGGAGGGGTGAGAGTGAGCCAATCAGCAGTAGGGGGCGTGTCCACTGATGATGGGGAGGGGAGAGAGTGAGCCAATCAGCAGTAGGGGGCGTGTCTACTCATGATGGGGGAGGGGAGAGAGTGAGCCAATCAGCAGTAGGGGGTGTGTCCACTCATGGTGGGGAAGGAGAGAGAGTGAGCAAGAGGGAGATTTGAAGAAAGACTGTAGAAAGAGAGATGACTGAGAGACATTACAAATACAAAAGAGAAAAGGTCAGAGGAATATCCCTTGAAAAAGAAGGATTATGATCAGGCTAGAGCTTTAGGACCCGTGTTAATATTAGAAAAGTGTTTTGCTTCTGCTACAAACATAAGTAACGTTGGTTGTGCTATGTTTTACAGAACCGATGCTGTTTTTGTAATGTTATTTATAATAACAGGACAGTTTTGAGTATCATTGTCTGTCTGGAGCTGCTGGCGACCAATTTGCATTATTTAGCTTTGCTTCAGCTATGATACAGAGTCATCCACTCTTGCATTGTGTGTTCTTGCATTTTGGGGGCAGAGCAATGAAGGGAGGGGTGTGTTTGTTTGGGTTGATTTCAAATATCAACAGTTTTTCTCATAGATCACTTACTGCACCTTTAAAGCTAGTAGACCGCCTTGGACTAGTAACAAACCAAAATCCATGTTCCATAAGCCAGTTTAAGCTAGTACAGTATGAACCTTTTTCCGGAAAAAAAGTCTTTCTACAATGTTTATAGAAGAAATTAAAACACAAAATATGTGCTGGTGTCTTCCACTGCAATGTTTAATGCTGTTTTTCCGGTCAAGTGAAAATAGCCTTGGATGCTGACATGGCACTAAAATAAAACAATCTGAATCTGGTCAAGTGTAGCAACTTTTCTTTGTCTTTCATACATTCCAATCATTTTTACTCAGTCTTTAAATGTCATTTTGTCCTTTCTTGTTCTCTCACATGCAGCTTTTTCCAAAAGCGCGGCCTAAGTCACTCTGCTGAACCCATCCTCTAACATAAAAGACAAAAGCGATCAGTGCATCTGAATCATGCCATCCAAGTCTGAACACAGGTGTCACATGTGTGTTTGAATATGTGTATGATTTTTTTCTCTTCTGTCTTGTATAATGGACAGCTATGATGGGATTGTAGTTCAAACCCATAAAATGTCAGTTCAGTTTTCACTATAAGAACACCATGACAAAGTCACTTCACTGGGAATAGTGGATATAAACGTTTATATAGACCTTACCAATGGTAAAACTGTCATTAAGAACAATTTATCTTGTAAATCAGAGCATGCTGCCTATATCATTTGAGAATGGGGACTTAGTTTCATTGTATAAGCAAACTGGACTGGATTAGATAATAATGTATAAAAGTCTCATCATCCGTTTGTTTGGAAAGGCTCATTCTCTGTCCTGACTAATGATTTTCAGCACTGAGCAGAAAGGAATTCATCAGTCTGTCAGTATTGCTTTTTTATGCATATTTTTCACGTTTGTTTTATCAGTTGTTAATCAGTAATGTTGCATAAATGCAAAAAGGGGTTTTTAGAGATGCATTTGAATAACTAGTGTCCTAACTCAGCTTTAATTTCTTTTTACAGTATTCCACACCAAAATGTTAGCTTTTTATTTTTTTATGTAACTTTTAACTTGCTGTTTCTATCTGTTTTCATAGTTACCTTTATGTAGTATGAAATATGAGTGAAAGTTTTCCTCTCATAACAATATGCTCTCCATGTGGGTTGTATATGAAATATTTGCTTTGATGTGAGGGAGGTTTGCTTTAGAGATGTGTGTGCGTGAGTGAGTGTTTGTTTGATTAGCCTTGTTGAATCCACTGACTGTGACTGTTAAGAATACAATGACAAATTGTTACTCTCTGTAATACTCTTGCACAAAAGAAACATAAATAAATACTAATTGTACATTTGTGGTTTGTTTGAATCTTTATGGGACATACATAATTGCTAATAAAGCTCTTTGCACACAGGATTACACAGTGCATGCAAGCCACCAGTAGAGGGCAAAGCCCAGTCATTTTTGATATCACACAAATCAGATTTGCACCCATCACCCTTAGAGGTCTCCCAAGCAGCATTCTCATTTACTCGTGTGTGAAATGAATGGGGGGAGAAGTCTGCAAATGATATATGGGCTTAATTTTCTTCAAACTCTTGGTCAGGTATAAATCCAATGTATTTTGATTAATGAGTTTGAAAGATTCTATAAAGATGGGGAATATATAATTTGAAGCATATTTGATTAATCAATTATTTTGCATTATTATATTTACTCTGGTTTAATTAAGGCAAAACAAGCTAGTAATTAATCTTGTTAATTAAGTTCCAGAGGATTCTTTTGATCAGCCTGCTATCAGATAGACTCACTCAAAAGATGCATGCTGACAGTGTGATGAAAGAATTTCATATAGCCTATGCAAATATAATTCTGGGCATAGCCTGTTAATAACACAAAGCCACCACCTACACTGGAAGAACTGGAGTATCATCCAGAGCTTTTATTATCTATTTGCTTGTAATATCTTTATGCTTGTTGTGTGGTAAGATTACATAAGCCTCGAGGGGCTTTATTCTCTTGAATACCGTGTTCGGAGAACCATGGACTAAGTAAACATCACTGCACTATTATAGTCACAGCTGGGTACTCGTTTATGGAGCGAAAGTACTTGTGTAACAAATGCAGATGTCTTCTGCGCATGCTGCGATTGTTGTGTGCTATTATGCGGGGTTTTTTATCAAGTGTGTAATAAATATCGATTATAATTGTTTACATATTTATTATAATAAACAAATCACCACTCATACCGGTACCACTTTCATGTTTCTCGTATCACTCCGCGACATCTCGCTCTCGTCGTCGTTTAATAGGCTTTATGCCGAGCGTCACGTGAACAAGCCGGAAAACAGGTCACATCGCTTCCGATTCAGGTCTTTTGTATGTGCTTCATGAAATTTTTTGCGGTTTTACTCAAGATAACTTAAAAGGAGCAAGCGAAAATGAGCATAACCAATGTCCCTCGCATGTGCAGATTGATATTTAAAAGTTTTTTAATTTTTCTTCTTCACACTAACGTTTAGATATTTAAATAGCATAAAACACCAATAACAAAGTGAACTTTAGTAGGTTAGCTGATTACCTTAAAAATCCATAGATATCGTAGTTAGTTCTTACCATAGATATCGTATAGAGACTAGATGCCCTATTGGCCGCTGGAAACCGAGAAATCCGGCCGCCATCTTGAACCGGTCGTATTCCTAGTTTCGTTAAGTGGCAGCAGATAAGATGCCAGAGCATTGTGGAGCATTTTCCTGTTCTAATCGTCGGACCATCGAAAATAGGGCTTTTCACAAGTAAGTCTTAACATTACCGTACTATTGGTTGTATTTTGTGAACAGAATATTACCAGATAATCAAGAAGGAGCAAGGATATTTGCTATTACTGTACTGAAATCGTTGTGAAATGCTGTTTACATCAGCCGGTGTTCACCCGGCATGGAGAGGTGGGGTAACTGTTAAAGTAGTAATTACAAGAGCTTCTAGGTTATCAGATTAGCATTCAACTGCCCTGTTGTATAGCTAGGTTATTTGTGTTTGAGCATGTAACAGGAGACCAGTTACACGTATGGGATGATTATAGTATCAAAATGATTAACACGTGCAAGCACACTTATTAATGAACTTGATACATGTTGCAGAAATGTTTTATCCATGCCTTTCAACTTGCGTGTGCAATGTTCAAAATTGAATGAATGTGAAGCAATTTGTACAAATAGAGACATTTTTGTGAATACAAATGTTTTCCTTTGTATTAGTGTATCATAATTTGCACATGCAACACAGAAGCTGTGGATCGGTGACACGCGTGCATTCATTGACGTCTTTTCTTTGTCGATCTCATTTGATTCATTTGGATTTTGAGACTTTGTTTTTGCGGTTTTTAAGCATTTCACAACCCACACACAAACAACTACAAATGAATAGGCCTGGTGCTAATTATTAATGTGTGCACAACTACCCATCTATTTGACAAATTCACAAATGTGCATCACTACATTTAAACTAATACAATACAACTTGTGTGTACAAAATCCAAAATCACATGAATGTGCAGCATTTTGTACAAATAGAGACATAGTTGTTAATACAAAACCTCGATTTTGTATTAATGTAAGCCAGAATTTGTGCATGCAACAAGTAAGATGTGCAGTTGTGGATCAGGTGACACGCGTGCATTCATTGACTCGTTTCTGAGTCGATCCTATTTGATTCATTTGGATTTTGAGACTTTCATTTCGCGGGTTTCGCCTTGCACGATCCACACACACTGTCTGAGAAAAGCTGCTACCACTAGATGGCAGTATTCTGCTAAAACAGACAACGGCCGCGTAATCAAGCGTTCTTCCGCATTTAAGACGCTTAATGAGAGTGATATTGAAGCACCAAATTTAGTACACAATAATATAGGCCTACCCTATTAATAAAGCATACTTTATAGAGGCAAACATTACATCAGATTATGAACAACACCCATAGAAAACCATTACTTGCATGTTCAATACGGTATATTGGCTACTGAGTTTAAATATCACCGTCTTACTGCATTGACGTTAAACTTTTTCTTTATAATATGCTCTATGGGAGGAAAACTATACACTCACCGGCCACTTTATTAGGTACACCTGTCCAACTGCTCGTTAACACTTAATTTCTAAGCAGCCAATCACATGGCGGCAACTCAGTGCATTTAGGCATGTAGACATGGTCAAGACAATCTCCTGCAGTTCAAACCGAGCATCAGTATGGGGAAGAAAGTTGATTTGAGTGACTTTGAACGTGGCATGATTGTTGGTGCCAGAAGGGCTGGTCTGAGTATTTCAGAAACTGCTAATCTACTGGGATTTTCACGCACAACCATCTCTAGGGTTTACAGAGAATGGTCCGAAAAAGAAAAAACATCCAGTGAGCGGCAGTTCTGTGGGCGGAAATGCCTTGTTGATGTCAGAGGAGAATGGCCAGACTGGTTCGAGCTGATAGAAGGGCAACAGTGACTGAAATAACCACTCGTTACAACCGAGGTATGCAGCAAAGCATTTGTGAAGCCACAACACGCACAACCTTGAGGCGGATGGGCTACAACAGCAGAAGACTCCACCGGGTACCACTCATCTCCACTACAAATAGGAAAAAGAGGCTACAATTTGCAAGAGCTCACCAAAATTGAACAGTTGAAGACTGGAAAAATGTTGCCTGGTCTGATGAGTCTCGATTTCTGTTGAGACATTCAGATGGTAGAGTCAGAATTTGGCGTAAACAGAATGAGAACATGGAACCATCATGCCTTGTTACCACTGTGCAGGCTGGTGGTGGTGGTGTAATGGTGTGGGGGATGTTTTCCTGGCACATTTTAGGCCCCTTAGTGCCAATTGGGCATCGTTTAAATGCCACGGCCTACCTGAGCATTGTTTCTGACCATGTCCATCCCTTTATGGCCACCATGTACCCATCCTCTGATGGCTACTTCCACCATGTCACAAAGCTCTAATCATTTCAAATTGGTTTCTTGAACATGACAATGAGTTCACTGTACTAAAATGGCCTCCACAGTCACCAGATCTCAACCCAATAGAGCATCTTTGGGATGTGGTGGAACGGGAGATTCACATCATGGATGTGCAGCCGACAAATCTGCGGCAACTGTGTGATGCCATCATGTCAATATGGACCAAACTCCCTGAGGAATGCTTCCAGCACCTTGTTGAATCTATGCCACGAAGAATTGAGGCAGTTCTGAAGGCAAAAGGGGGTCCAACCCGTTACTAGCATGGGGTACCTAATAAAGTGGCCGGTGAGTGTATAGCCTACAGACAAGAGACTACATGAACGCAAGTTAATGGCATTTTCCTTCCTGTTAAAAAAAAGGTGAAATTTCGCAGTTGCGTTCATATTGCTTATTTTTATCTGACTACACATTGTATACAAGCTTTGGAATTTGAAAATGTCTGTTTATAAATATTAAAGACGATTTTCGTAGTACATTTGTTTTCCCTTGACCCTTAAGCCACTGTTATAGCAGGCTATAGTCTTACTATAGCACGATGAGTTTTAACAATATGCAACCCCATTGTATATCAACATGAAATATTAATTGAAAATCAACTGGCGTAGCGGGCCTGTAGCTGCATATTTCTACATGAGAATGCTTTGACGCGCTAACCACAGCTCATGATGCACAAGGGAACGTCTGCCAATTCCACTAACTGCGTTAAATTCACTGATCTATATAATGTCATTCTATATAGATCAGTGGTTAAAACGTATAATTTGTTTTAATTCAAATTACTTTTAAAATTTAATAACAGACATTTTCAAATTCCAAAGCTCGTAGAAGGTTTCTGTAAGACTGACTTACAAGTAAAATTTGGACAATAGGCCTACTTCCCTTCATGTAGCCTGTATTCTCCATACAAATACTGTATGCAGAATACAGGCCAGAATACCACCAAAAGGGTTTTTTCATGTTCAAAATGGTTGTAGTATGTTCCTAGTGACTAGACTGGCTTACTACAGGTGAAATTGTCCCAATACCTCCCTTCATGTAGCCTATTTACAGTAAACAATTATTATTTTATATAAAAATTACTTTAACGGGTTTTTGGTGACTTACTACAGGTGAATAATGTAAAATTTCACCTGACTTATCACTAGGAACGTACTACAACCTTTGGAACATGAATAGAAAAACAATTTACAGTAATTTAAAAAATTAACTTTAAAAAAGTCAGTCTGCCCATTAGACTTATAGACTTATAATATAACCTTGGAAGTATGTTCATTTGAATGAATGACTGGACGTTTATATTTTTTTGACTGTGAGTGGAGTTTGCAGATGGTCCCTTTATAAAATGTGGCGAATATCAAACCTAAAACTTACTTCACTGCGCTCTCGGACAGGTTGCTCTCCCATTCACATGCAAAGTTAAACGCAACTGCATAATTTCATGTTAAGCTTTTTTAACAGGCTCGGGAAGGAAAATTTTATTAACTTGAAACGCCGTTCATGTAGTCTCTTGTCTGTAGGCTATATAGTTTTCCTCCCATAGAGCATATTATAAAGAAAAAGTTTAACGTCAATGCAGTAAGACGGTGATATTTAAACTCAGTAGCCAATATACCGTATTGAACATGCAAGTAATGGTTTTCTATGGGTGTTGTTCATAATCTGATGTAATGTTTGCCTCTATAAAGTATGCTTTATTAATAGGGTAGGCCTATATTATTGTGTACTAAATTTGGTGCTTCAATATCACTCTCATTAAGCGTCTTAAATGCGGAAGAACGCTTGATTACGCGGCCGTTGTCTGTTTTAGCAGAATACTGCCATCTAGTGGTAGCAGCTTTTCTCAGACAGTGTGTGTGGATCGTGCAAGGCGAAACCCGCGAAATGAAAGTCTCAAAATCCAAATGAATCAAATAGGATCGACTCAGAAACGAGTCAATGAATGCACGCGTGTCACCTGATCCACAACTGCACATCTTACTTGTTGCATGCACAAATTCTGGCTTACATTAATACAAAATCGAGGTTTTGTATTAACAACTATGTCTCTATTTGTACAAAATGCTGCACATTCATGTGATTTTGGATTTTGTACACACAAGTTGTATTGTATTAGTTTAAATGTAGTGACGCACATTTGTGAATTTGTCAAATAGATGGGTAGTTGTGCACACATTAATAATTAGCACCAGGCCTATTCATTTGTAGTTTGTGTGTGGGTTGTGAAATGCTTAAAAACCGCGAAAACAAAGTCTCAAAATCCAAATGAATCAAATGAGATCGACAAAGAAAAGACATCAATGAATGCACGCGTGTCACCGATCCACACATGCACAGCTTCTGTGTTGCATGTGCAAATTATGATACACTAATACAAAGGAAAACATTTGTATTCACAAAAATGTCTCTATTTGTACAAATTGCTTCACATTCATTCAATTTTGAACTTTGCACACGCAAGTTGAAAGGCATGGATAAAACATTTCTGCAACATGTATCAAGTTCATTAATAAGTGTGCTTCCACGTGTTAATCATTTTGATACTATAATCATCCCATATACACGCACATGATATCAGGAAGCAATGTAAATGCAAGCATTACAGCGATGCGCAAATTGAGTTACCCCTCCAACTTCTAGTTTTATTGATAACCTATACCTTATCACATGCGATTTGGCTATTGATATTACAGAAGTCCTGTGGTAAAATTACATTATTAACTTACTCCATCTACCCTTGTAAAGTTAATCCGAATAGGGCTTTAGTCTCGACATTTTCCCCTCCCACATCCACATACAATAAAAAAGGTAGGCTTAATGTTGTCCGAATTTAATTTTTTAGAAATTACTGATGCAAACACGTTGAAAAGCTTCTTCTCAATTTTTATTACAGGTGGCTGCGTTCGGTGGATTCGGTGGCTGCGTTATGTGTGTGAAAGTGTGTGTGTGTGTGTGTGTGTTCGTGTGTATGTGCGTGTCACAAATCATAAATTGTTTCTTCAACTTATTAAAATATCTTACTTTACTGCAACTATCTGTTTCTGCTTCTTTATTATATTTATAGTGTGTGATTTATAAAATACATTATATCCTTCATCACACATATAGTGTCTGGTCACTTTATATCTTATATCAGAAAGAATATTATATTACTGTTAAGCAGGGGCGGCCTTACCTATGTTTCACCCGTTTCAATTGAAACGGGCCCTGCCCTCCAAGGGGGCCGCAACAGACCAGCAAAATCCCATTCATTTTCTCGGTAGAACATTGATTTTCAGCCATAATGTCTAAACCATTCAAGGTAGATTGACCACGAGCTACGAGGTTGTGAAATGAAAGTTTCTGCTCCTTTAAAAGCCACAAGCTACGAAATCAACCTTGTTATTTGCAAAACACTGACGTCTGATTGGTAGAACTCGCGGTTACCATGGCGACGTTTACCACCCCCGCGAATGGCTTAAGCGATCTGAAATATAATATCGGTAGTTTATGTATTTATACCTTTGCGTTTTTTGCCGTTAGGTTAAAATGTTATTTTGAGCAGAAAAAGAATTATAAGAGGAAATGAAACTGAAAAACAAAAGATATCGGACAACAAAAGAAAAGCTTTATTCAGTCTACCAAAAGTGAAGTTATTCCATGATATATAATTGTATATAGTTTTAATCAAATAAGGTTGGATTATTTCTATGTTGAGCTGCCTGTTCATGAAGCTGAAAGTGCACATAATAAAATAATATACCATTGATGCAAACCAACAGGAATCCTTGCTTTTTCAGCTCTATTATGTTTGTTTTATGTAGGGCCCCATATTAGTTATTGAAACGGCCCCCAGATGCTTAAGGCCGCCACTGCTGTTAAGTCTACTATGGATATTAAAATACGCCGAACCATGTGTCCTGTATCATAGCTACATGAATGACCTTTGCAGCAAAAAAAAAACGCGTGAAAATCAGTTCAGTATTCAGTGAGATATGATTAATTTAATGCGCTGACAGCTCATTTCACCTGCCTGAGCGGAGCGGATGACCGGTTTAAGATGGCGGCTCCAATTCTCGTCCATGCCAATAGGCAGTAGTGGTCGATAGGGCGTCTACCTATATGATGTCTATGGTTCTTACGGCCGTTAACACTTTCTCTAACAAGCGGATGCAATGAGACCTGTTTCCTGGTTTGGTCACGTGACGCTCGGCATAAAGCCTATTGCGCCTTTTTGCATTTGAAACGATGCGGCTTGAACGAGGGAAGTAATAGACAAGAAAGTGAAATTAGGCTCAAAAAAAAAAAAATGCTGGCCTGGGAGGTCTTCAGTAGGCCTAATATTTATTTTAGACAGTAGTCTATTATTTCTTTCTTTCACCGTAGACAAGCTAACGGCTACTGCTCAGAAGAACACAAACCGGTAAGAGACACTACAAAATGATGTGCGATAGAAACTTTAGAGAAAGATAACACAGCTGAATTGCAGGTTAGGCCTAAACAAGTAGGCTATTTTGTTTCTTAAAGTCAAAATGAAACGGAAGTTGCGAATACGATTGTCTTTTCTTCCCTGTTGTAACGTAACCTATTCGAATCGAAACTGCTTCTCGAACAAGAAAACTGCGCGGGACTTGATTTTAGAATTGATTTTGATCTTGATTTTGCCATGATGAACTGTGAGTGTGAGTGACAGGTTGTTTCGCCCTAACGTCATTAAACAATTCATCAGAGAAAAGGACATGTTACGGCAAGTGGGAGGGTAAGTTATTTTGATTCAAGATTACAAGGAATATAAATAAATATAATAAAATAATAATAATATGCACAGGTAAATCATTTATAATAAATACAGCACTGCCATATTGTCAAATGTATTATGCAACTCTTTGGAATACTTGATTCTGATTGGTCAAAGGCATCATGCGGATTTGCTTATTGGATTAGAATCTAGATTATCTTGTTTCATTCAAAAGTGTGGAGCAAAAAGAAAAAAATATATTTCTCTCGCAAAAGCATTGCATTTTCCCAAAGAAGATTTCCAGACACCCGTGAAAAATATAGGTCTTCATATCAGGCCTACCATCGTGATGATTTCAAGATACATCCCCACCCCATGAATACAATTTCAACTCTCAAGCCCCCCTGAGAATTATAAACAGGTGTCCTGGCGCCGGAACTGATTCATATACATGCATAGAACAAACCAATGTTCATCCCTCCCTGTGAGAGGTGTGTTTGATGCAGGACTGGTGCTGTTGTGATGGGGCTTTATATTGAATGGTGATTGTGTGAAGGTAGAACTCATTTGATGCCTCATTGGAACCCCATTATGATGGAGGGAAGAGAGAATAGAGTGCTTTGGAAAACTGGACCAGAGAGAGCGTGCACCCTTCAGAAACAAACCAAACCTCATATCCACAGGCACACCTGAATGCTTTTCAGCTTTTTTTAGTCTCTCTCTCCCACTCTTCTGACCTCATCCCTTTATTTCCCATACCTCGTTTTTTTTGCCCTGTTGAGTTCCACTCCACTTCCAGCCATCATCTGCTTTATCCTCTCTTGATTCTCTCGCACTGTCTTTTTCCTTCGGTGTTTTTTCTTCTGTCTGTCTCTCCCCCTGTTTTTCCCTTCCCCTTTCTCAGACACACACTGTTAGTCTAGAGATGAGTTGGCCATTATTAGAGATGGCATTTTGGCCCATCAGCTCCTGACAGGCCCGCTTGACGTGACAAGACGGTGTACGTGCACCTCAAAACAAATAAATGTGTAATCAGCCTCCAACCGATGTCTCTAAAGGAAAATATAGAGAGAGAAAAAATAATTGGAGTGGAAAAATGGTATGGTAGAAATGAAAGGCCGTTGTTTCTTTATCTCTTCTTGTGTAAATTGAGAAAAGGAAACCTGTCAGCTGAATATGAAGATAATCCATATTTTAGTGTGTAAAATTAATAGTAGAATGGTATTGGTTTACATGACCAAATGCATCATAAAGTTTAATTATCGGACATGTGCACATGACATGACCTCAGATAAAACTATATATCGACAACAGCATGATGACTGATTTCAGAGGCCTGTCCATTCAAACTGAAAACAAAAAATCTGATGTGGCATGTGGCACTAAAATTAGGCACATTATATTTAAAGCCATTTAACATTGCACATCATCAAGCCCTCATATGAATTATTTCCCACAGAAACACTTTTTCTCAATAGAAAGTCTACCCAGAAGAGTGGAAGCTGTTGTAGCTGCAAACAGGGGATTAACTCCATCTTAATGTCTATTATTTATAATACGATGTCATTACAGCCCCTGTTGGTGCAAAGATCAGGTGTCCCAATACTTTTCTCCATATAGTGTATTTTTTAAATCTATTTTGAGTTTTTTAGTAATTTTAGTACTTCAACTTATTTCTGTTAGTCGGCAGCTTAAGTTTTACATCTAATATTTATATTTGATTTCAGCTTTATTTCAATTACCTACTGATTTTTAATAGTTTTAGCTAACCAAAACAACGCTGGGCCTCACACAAGCTATCACACACACACACACATCACCCAGACGGCTCCTCCTTGCACAGATCCCTGTCCCTGAAGTCATAAATGTTGAATGTTCATCTTTAAAGTATTAAAGGCCATGTGCCGAGTAATTACCACAGAAGATATTAGCTTTATAAGATGGACACTTGGGAGATCTTTCTGTAAACAAGCACATTTCATAATGCATTATGCACAGGGCAGACAATGCAGCGAGTGGCACACATATGGACGGGGGCTGGTATGAGTAACAAATACACACTGACTGACTGACTGCAAATGACGCCATTACAACATTTTATTACGCTTTTCATTTTTCCTTTTAAGAGCGTTTAATCAGTGCTTGTGCCTCCGTGAACAAATTCAGTGAACCTAATTAAAAAATTAAATCATCTTGTTTGTTTAACATGATGAACATGAAATGATTGCAGTCAGTAATTGTGGCAACACAAACCCTATGATAAACCAAAATACACAGCACAGTAACATAGCAGTTGAGGAGACTGCTATGTTGAGATAGAATATACATTTGTATTAGAAGGAAAGTTTTTAATGTAATTATCGAATTTTGTTGACATTTGTTTTTTAACCAGTTAGCTAAATGTCTATCATTTACAATAGAATATTTTGAAACAAATTTTTTCTATATACTATTTAAGATGTTTAAGATATAAATATTAGATATAGATATATATCTAATATAGATATTTTGGCTAAATACCATTCGATAATGACTTTTTTGAAAAGAATATGTATTTTATTTGACTGACTTGTAGTCTAATGGTTAGATACTTGCTACTTGTATTGTAGTATTTTGTATTGTCCATGTTATTAATATCAAGAAAAATATAATGCTTCAAGAACCAGTCATTTTTTAACTTCATAACTTCATTTTTCGGTTGTTTGCCAGGATGAAATTGCATTTAGATTATGAGATTCAAATTTCAACAAATAGCCTCTCTGTATTTACTGTGTTCTCGCAGTGCACCCTATAAATTAAGAATATACAATTATTTTTACTTCATGCGTGTACTGTAGCGTTTCTCATTTGTAGGCATATATAGAAGTAAATAACTTAACACGTCACTGTAGACAAATGAACCCTGCCACGTTTGTTAAGTCGGCCATGAGTGTTGACTTATGTGTTTACGGTGTTGGTTCAAGCCTTAATTATGGGTTCAGACACCTACCCCAAAAAAACGCCCTATAATTTGCACATAGATATTAAACATATCATCGGGTTGACACACACACACACACACTCACAGCATGCATGAGTCCATGAGGCTCACAAAATAGGGCAAAAGAGACAGTGAGTGCCATATAAAAATATCTTCTCATCATTCCCCCTCTTCTTCTTCTCACCACTCTCCCTGTTTTTCTCTTTATCTCCTGCTCCGCTCTTCATACCCTCCTGTCCCTCTCTCTGTTCCTCTGGAGTAATGAATAATAAAGGGATGCTTGTCTTCTCTCCCTCCTCCGGTTAATCAGGCCTCGCCTGGCTGCCCTCTCTGTCCCCTCCTTTCCTCTCTCGCAACCGTTCTTTAATAAATCATTCAGAGTTTTAGGACGACAGCAGCCGCAAGTGGAGGAGAACACCACTAAAGACCTCCACATCCACAAATATCCTCTTCCCGTGTCTCCATTTTCTTCTATGTTCCTCATGAGACACATTTCCATCTATTACTCTCACTCACCTGCTCTTACGCCATCCACGCTTCCCTTTTTATATCAGTCTCTCTCTTTCTCTCTCTCTCCCATGTAACATTTCAGTGAAAGCGTCAGCCTAAAACACATTCCCAGGTGCATTTATACAGGAAATGAGATTGCACGGCGATGATATGCATTTACACAGAAACTGGTTGATTCCAAGAGCACTGATATACAGTCCAACAGTATTTGAGGCTGTCTACATTTGACACGACAAAAAAAAACATTGCAAATCTATGGCCACGTTCACACAGCAGCAGAATACAGTTGTCAGTCCTGTATTTGAGTCCCTAATATGGTTTCATTCACACACAGTTCAATTATTTATGGGAGTGACAACCTAATTCTATAACTGAACTCACACCTGTATAATTTATGGACTCACAACCCCATTCTTAGAAAACCCGCCCTGTGTAAACAGAACCGGACTGGACAACTAGTTTTCTGTCACGTCATGCAGTCTGAGAGAGTCGCTCTGCACAAACACATGTCTACCGAGTCACGTGTGCTTTCGGTAACTTACAGCGATGGAGATATTCAGTGTGTCATTGAAGGTTTTATGTACCCATCAGTTTTGTGTTATGTGTGACTCAAATGCTCCGCTCTCCACCCTAAAAGCTGTTGTCAGTTAATGAAGATTTGACGGATGAACTCGTGGCTTGAGTCTTAGACTCTTGTCGTATCAAAAGTTTTACGAATTTTCAGTTTTATGGACGTTGCCATCTTTGATATTACTTTGGTCACTGGTAACTGATGGTTACTGGTTAGAGAATATGAACTTGACTCCCGTTGCACGTTCATACAGACAGTATTCGAGACGCTACTGTAAGTTGCAGTGTGAACGGGACATTTCGAGACTGACACCTGTAAGTAAATGTGATTGTCAATCCCAAAAACTGACAGTGTAAATGTAGCCTATGTGTTTTTTGTGTCATAGGTAGTGTGAGCGCTTGGAGTATGTCAGAAATAGAATGAGGCATCAGTCATACTGTCGGGAATTTGTCATGTTGTATCGCTACATCCAGTGTAGACAGCATCACTGATTATAATAGTTATTTGCTTTTGTCACGTCGTGCCACTCGTGTCTGGTGTAGACACAAGCTGCATTGGAAATAGCATACTTACCTACTATTCGAAATAAGTACCCTACTTAAGAGAGTATTTGATTTCAGATGCAGCCATTATGTTACTGCTGGGGTCCTAATGGGTGAGTCATTGAATTATTGATTAGCTAAATTATATATGTGTGCAAGAAAGTTTCATCCTTGTCCAGTGTCTGCGCTACTTCTCTCTAGAAGTGATGACAAATAAAAATGTCTTCGTGCTCATGTAAACTAGAGTTGCGTGAATCCCCTCACACAATTTAGTTGTTGATCTTGTAGTTTGTTGTCTTCTGTTTTATCCATTTATTTTTTAACTAAAACATCAGGTTGGGGAAGTGTTGCCACTTTGTGGACAAACTAATTTGTGCAAAAAAAATGTAAGACACGCATGTAAGCTGAGCGAAAACAAATCTTGCTATGCGAGTACAGAATGCATGTATTATGCTGCTGATGACATTTATGTTATGCGGATTGTATGAATAACCTAGCCTACTCGTACAAACCAAAGTATACTTTGGGCTATTGGGTAATTGAATTATTCAGTCAACTGATTCATCTGATTCATTCATGCGACTGGCTGAATTAAAAATAGCACACTACTCGTACTGTTTCTGCAATATAAAAATGACAAACTAAGACAAAAATAGAACAAGTAACTGGCAATATTGTGTCTAAAATGTAAGTTAACTCAATTTTAACTTCACTCTGAACTGTTGTGTTAAAACAAAATCACACTGAAACTAGTGACTATAGAAATAAAAATATGATAATATAATTGGTAAAGGAATAGAAAATGAATGTATAAATATTGTATTTATTTTTGTGTTTTTATTTGTAAGTATTGTATACATTAATATAAAGAATAATAATATAAATATTATTTATCATATTAAAGTCCCCCTGTTCTGAAAATCAAGTTTTTTATGTTTTTTAATGTCTATGTGGTGTTTTTAATATGCTTTAAGACAAACCATGTGCAAATTCATAAGTCGACACCAATACTGAGTATTTTCTCCTTAAAACTGCAGTGAACCAAAGACGGTCTGAAAAACACGGTTTGAAATCGCTGGTGTTTCTGACGTCACAAATTACCTTGTAACCAATCAGATCAACGTGTGATCATCAACGAGCGGGGCTCATTTGCATATTCATTAAACCACATGTACTAAATGAGGCAAGAGTGTAGAGTTACATTCAAGCTATTTTAAGGCATGACAAATTTTATTTTCAAGGGAAAACGTTTAAATATGTCATTTTGGTGATCAAAGATGAGTTTTAAGAGATAAAATGATTGACTACAGGGGGACTTTAATAGCTGCCATATTTTAGTTCTGCTTTTAAGTGTCATTGCATTCTTCCACAGATTTTGGAGCAGACAGAGCCACCTCAGAGTAGCCTCATCTTTGTAAAGACACCTTAGGAGACTAGATGTAGTGGTGAGTAAACAGACTTGGGGTGCTTTCACACCTGCCTCATTTAGTTCGGTTGAATCGCACTAGAGTTCGCTTTCCCCTTGGTGCGGTTCGTTTGGGCAGGTGTAAATGCAGCAATCGCACTCGGGTGCGCACCAAAAGTGGACCAAACAAGCATATCGAGACCTCCTCGAAGATCGTTTTGTTTGTGGTGAGAACGTGATCCAACCTCGAACAGACCCAACTGCCAAAGAACTGCGCATTTTTGGACTAAACCAGCTGTCGTAGTCAAACAAAACTATTATTTAGATTGCCAATAGCGCTCCCTTTAAGCCAGGGGTAGGCAAGTTTGGTCCTAGAGAGCCGCTGTCCTGCAGAGTTTGGCTCCAACACTGAAAAAAACCTCTCCTGCCTTTAGCCTTAGTAATCCTGAAGACATTGATTAGCTTGTTCAGGTGTGTTTGATTAGGGTTGGAAATAAATTCTGCAGGACAGCGGCTCCCTAGGACCGAACTTGCCTACCCCTAGCTGCTTTAAGCCATCACTTACTTACCGCGTTCTCCACTCTCTCTAAAACTAAGTTGTCCGCACTGCACAGTGAATCTCTTATTTATATCACGTCTAGACTTTGTTGTTTATGAGGGGATTTGTGAAAGGATAAAGCTTGTGCTGATTCTGAACATTGTGAGCAAATTCTCCGCATGTCTGCGGGGTTTTCCTCCTCTGTGTTTACTTCCGGGAGTTCTGTTGGAATTTCCCTGCTTGTAATTCTGACCAATCGAAGTGCAGTTATGGAAATATGTTCTAGACACATCTGGCAAACGAGTGATCTGGATGTTGTCACGTGACTGCATTTTGTGTCATGATTCTGCCTTAGGCCCTGTCCCAAATGGAACCCTAAGCACTCGCGGTCTTCCTCTGAGTCCGCACTTTCGCAACGTAACGCCGCTTTGAATGTCGGGAAAAAGTCTGCTGTGGAGTCCGCATAAGCGCGGGCTCAGCAAAAGTGCGCATCAAGGGCGCAAATCGACCGCAGAGGGGGCGCTCGCGAGCACCCTTCTGAGATCTAAAAATGACAAATGGGACACACTGCGGTCTCACGGACTTAACGGACACGCGCACGCGGCAGCCATTGTAAGTCCACAAGACCGAAAGTGCACATGAAGTGTGCCATTTGGGATTGGGCCTTAGTATCCTTGATTTTCCTAGTCGTGAGGCAGGATCATGGCAGACCCGTGTTTTGTGTACAAGCGCATGGCCAATTGTTTGGACCATGTGCTTGTGTTGTCTCGTTACGTTACCCCGCCCCCTTGTTATCCTCGTCTCGTCATTATTGTCTAGTCAGTTTCACCTGTCCTTGTCATTAGTGTCCCTTTATAATCCCCTTGTGTTTGCTGTCCTGTGTCGGTTCATTGTTTGACATCGTCATACGTTGTGTGAGTCTTGCCGTGAGTAATCTGTTGAGAGTCTTGTCATCAAGAAGTTCTGTTCCTGTTGTAGTTGTTAGTTTACTGTCTGAGTATTTGCCTTGCCCTGTCTTGTTTTGCCCCATCGTGGGCTTTTGTTTTCTGTTTTTGTCCTTTAATAAATCCTGCGAAAGTCATTTGCTGTCTGCGCTTGGGTTCATCCGCCATCCACATAACAATTTTGGTTTGTTTCATCAACTGATTCGGACCAGAGTAATCAGTGTGGTGTGAAAAGGAACCAAAACCTCTTGGTCTCTTGGTCCGGACCATTGACTGGAAAAAAAGATGGACGCCAGATGGACGCCCTTCGCTCTCTTCCATTGGTCAGAACTGAAGCCGCCAGAATCTCGATATGGCGCTGACATCTTGGAACTTGAGTCTGCGCAGTAGCGGTTTCGGGACCAGACCTGCGCAGTCGTGAGCAGGAAGTAAAGCCGCGAAATCAAGGCCCCGCCCTCACTCTCGCGGAATCAATCGCAAGCTCCTGCACTTTTTTTTTTTTTTTAGTCATTATAAAAATTTAGATATTAAATTTAAAGCTCCAATCTCCTCAGTCCTCCGAAGATCTCGAAAAAAGTCTGTTGGTGCTTCGGTGACTACTTCGGTCAGAGAATCTGTCAATCACAGCTGTCAATCATGATGTCACAGCACCGCATCAAATAACTAAAAACAAACTTATTTAAAAAAAAACACTTGAAATTACATCAGCGTGATAAAAACTACAGTAAATGACAGAAACCAACTTTGGAAAAACGATATTTGAAGTGTAATTTTAATTGTTTAGTTGGTCTCACGTGCCGTTGAATAACGAGGAGGCGGGGTTTATGACCTATACTAGGACCAGCCACCAGGGGGGCGATCGAGACCTTTTGGCTTCACTTTTCAGGGCTTGTGCGGCACGCTTGGTCCGGACCAAATGAACCGAACTACAGATGTGAAAGCAGCACCCTTATTCTCTCTGATCCAACATGAAGGGCAAAAATCTGACTCCACCTCAGGGAGAGCGCAAGTCAGGAGAGACATCATTCTGCTCTCACTCTCTCTTTAATCACTCTTCTGGTCATTAAGTCCAACTCTGTCTCTCTGATTCCCTCTATCTATATACTGCCTTGATTTATGCCACCATTCTGTCTTACTTTCCCCCTTTTTCTTTATTATCTCGCTCTGTCTGCCTGTCTCTCTTCTCCTCTCCAGGGTCAGGTTCTGTGACAATTACTTTTAATCTGCCTCCATTACCAAATCTCCCTTCCATTCCTTGGTTCACAGTATTAATCACTTTAATTGCCACAGAGTCTGAGACACACACCGCTTTCACCCTCTTCTGAAAGGTGTTCCCATTGTGAGTCTAATCCCCTTAAATGGCCACTTCGGCATTTATTTCATTATTTCTCATCTTCTTCACAGTCATCAGAATCCCACTAAACCTCACGAAATCCCTTGAATGTGTGAATTTGGAAGGAAAGGATAATAGCACATACCGAGACCTCTGTTTGCGTGTGTTTGTGAGGTAGACGTAATAAAGACACACATTGTACTCTGTGTGGGTGTGTGTTTGGGAGGCGAGGATAAGAAAGCCTCATGAGTGAGTCTCAAATGCATATTGTTTGTGATAGAGCAGTTTAAAGTGAGCTACAGTCTCACCTTGTGTCATTATGTGTTTGTCTGATGTTGTTAATGATTGTTAAAAGGCTAGCTGACCCAAAAAATTTAAATTATTTTACTCACCCTTGTGAAAAAAGTGCGCTTAATTGTAGTTAATGTGAACTTCAAATTTTAAATATATATATATACACTCACCGCCCACTTTATTAGGTACACCTGTCCAACTGCTCGTTAACACTTAATTTCTAAGCAGCCAATCACATGGCGGCAACTCAGTGCATTTAGGCATGTAGACATGGTCAAGACAATCTCCTGCAGTTCAAACCGAGCATCAGTATGGGGAAGAAAGTTCATTTGAGTGACTTTGAACGTGGCATGATTGTTGGTGCCAGAAGGGCTGGTCTGAGTATTTCAGAAACTGCTAATCTACTGGGATTTTCACGCACAACCATCTCTAGGGTTTACAGAGAATGGTCCGAAAAAGAAAAAACATCCAGTGAGCGGCAGTTCTGTGGGCGGAAATGCCTTGTTGATGCCAGAGGTCAGAGGAGAATGGCCAGACTGGTTCGAGCTGATAGAAGGGCAACAGTGACTGAAATAACCACTCGTTACAACCGAGGTATGCAGCAAAGCATTTGTGAAGCCACAACACGCACAACCTTGAGGCGGATGGGCTACAACAGCAGAAGACTCCACCGGGTACCACTCATCTCCACTACAAATAGGAAAAAGAGGCTACAATTTGCAAGAGCTCACCAAAATTGAACAGTTGAAGACTGGAAAAATGTTGCCTGGTCTGATGAGTCTCGATTTCTGTTGAGACATTCAGATGTTAGAGTCAGAATTTGGCGTAAACAGAATGAGAACATGGAACCATCATGCCTTGTTACCACTGTGCAGGCTGGTGGTGGTGGTGTAATGGTGTGGGGGATGTTTTCCTGGCACACTTTAGGCCCCTTAGTGCCAATTGGGCATCGTTTAAATGCCACGGCCTACCTGAGCATTGTTTCTGACCATGTCCATCCCTTTATGGCCACCATGTACCCATCCTCTGATGGCTACTTCCACCATGTCACAAAGCTCTAATCATTTCAAATTGGTTTCTTGAACATGACAATGAGTTCACTGTACTAAAATGGCCTCCACAGTCACCAGATCTCAACCCAATAGAGCATCTTTGGGATGTGGTGGAACGGGAGATTCGCATCATGGATGTGCAGCCGACAAATCTGCGGCAACTGTGTGATGCCATCATGTCAATATGGACCAAACTCCCTGAGGAATGCTTCCAGCACCTTGTTGAATCTATGCCACGAAGAATTGAGGCAGTTCTGAAGGCAAAAGGGGGTCCAACCCGTTACTAGCATGGGGTACCTAATAAAGTGGGCGGTGAGTGTGTATATATATATATATATATATATATATATATATATATATATATATATATATATATATATATATATATATATATATATATAAAACTGTACTTGCAGATAATATTAATGAAACAAAAAGCAACTTAAGAATACTTAATGAGAGTACACTTTCATGGCAGTTTCTTTACACACTAAATGTCAACTTTAAAGTTTTACTTTGAAGTACATGAAACCAATGTTAACCAGATTAAACCAATATTTGTCATACTTTAAGCCTTGTAGTGAATGTTTTATGAGCAATAGGATAATCTCTCTCTCTCTCTCTCTCTCTCTCTCTCTCTCTCTCTCGGTAATGACTAAAGAACCATATTTATAGTCACGCAGAGCCAAAGCACAACCAAAACAATGTTCTTCCGCAAAATGCATGCAGTTTAGTTTTAGAGGGCCAAAAGTTACATTGTGTACCTTTAATTATAGTGTGTGTTATTCAAAATTACTTTAAGGTTAATATATTTGAAATGTACACGTGTATAACTAATTTCAAATATATTTAAATACATGATATACAAAGTTCAATAGAAATGACATATACTTTATCATAAATGTCGGTGCATTTGGCAGGACATATACTGTATATTATACAATTACAAATAAAGTAAAAAAAGCACTCTAAAGTTCAGCTAATTGCATTTAATGTAAACTTTAACTAATACATTTGCATGTAATTGCAATTAACATTCAGTTCACACTTAAGTATGTTTAAATATGCAATTTCCGTAATAAGTATTTTTTTTAAGTATGCGGAAGTGTACTTTTTCACAAGAGCACCTTTATGTTGTTATAATTTGTATGACATGCTTTCTTCTGCTGGACACAAAAGGAGAATTTTCTTTTTTTACAGTATTTTAGTAAGATTGATTAATACATAATTTGTTTGATTCAGACCTTTCAATGAGTCAATGTATCCACAGTAGTTCACACAATTAGTCTAAATGATTGATTCATTAATCTGCTTCTCAAAGTCACTGACTCAGTAATCTGGTTATGGTGGTTAGCGCACATGTCGTACGAACCAACTTTGTTACTTTTATGGTGCTTTTTTGTCCTGGTTGAGGCTTGAAAACGAGTCCCTTATTGGTATTGCACACAAATTTGACAACTGGTTTTACTTATTGTAGAAAAAGTCATTCGTATGACCAGTCTCATTTTCAAAATGTGTTCTTTTATGTTCCACTAAAGAACGAAAGTCATAATTCGGGTTTGGAACAACATGTGGGTGAATAAATTATGACATTATTATTATTTATATTATTATTAGCTGAATGAATCCATTAAGCCGTCGTTCTTAATGAGGTGGCTCACCAACGCAGTGGCGTAGGCAGAAATTGTATTTTGGGTGGGCCAGTGAAAATGTGAGTGGGCCTATAGTTTTTCATAGAAAAAAATGACTTCAGTAATAATTAACCTTAGAGAGTAGAAAAATGAATAGACAAACTGAAACTGCAAAAACAGTTACACCTTAATATTCGGCAAATCATCATGTTCAACCAACAGAGCTTAATAAAGGCTGGACAAACCAGTGTAGACAATAACCTGTCTATTTTATTCAGGCTAGTCAGCAGTGCAAAGACAGTTCACCCGAAAATAAAGTAAGCTAAAATAATAATATCGCAGTTAGATCGGCGGGTAAACCCACGTTAGGCTGATCGGGAGAGAGGGAGCAAGAAGCAGCCGCCACCAGCACCTGACTAGCCTTCTCCTGGGGTAATGAGTCGGAAGAACTGGGCTGGGTGGACTCGGTAGATGAAGGCAGTGGCGTGTCTTCTTCCTCAACTCTTGCTTTTTTCAAATAGCACATTAAAGAAAGTTGTTTAGCCATTATTGTGGCGCCGACGCCGCTGAGAGTTTTCCTGTCGGAACCCCCAGCAACCATAGCAACCAATAACGTTCCGGAGAGAGGCTTTCTACAACTTGCTTCGACAGTTCCATTTTATTCGGAAAACGAATTAAACACACACAGCAGTCAACAATAAATCAGGTATATATTAATATATTTTCTTAAATACATTTGAATAAAAATAAACTAAAAATGTATTTTTATCAAACTTGCCTGGGCGGGCCAGTGAGTAATGTGGGCGGGCCAGTGCCGCCCTGGCCCAATACTGGCTACGCCCCTGTCACCAAGGCTAATAAAAATAAAATAAAAACTCGTCAGTCTTCGAGAGTCGGATCATCATTGGCAGTGCTGACCCACACTAATAGCAGTATTGTCTCCTAAAGCATGTTACCTCGCCAGCGATGTTTCATTCGCTCTCATCTGCTGTAATGCGATTATGTCAGCGTGAGAAACTCGCTGTGTGTCTGACTCATGGCCAAATGTGTTTGTGCAAGAGAATTCTCAGAACAAAATGAAGTTATTGAACATCCGAGAATGTCTATAAAGACTCAAATAAATCATTTTGATCTAACCTGTTTGCCTATTACAAAATTTCCATACTTCTCATACTTTACTATGATTCTAAACAGCAGAAAACAGCAATGAATAAGAATGAGGAAGCGTTTCCAATCCAAACCTTTGCCTGTAGTGAATGTGTTTGTGTGGGAGAACTGCAGACCAAGAGCAGCTAAATAAATAATCATTAGCAGCCTCTCTTTAATTTAGGTTACAGCTCTTGAGAGGGCTAAAAGCACGCATGACTCAGTCCCCACAGGCTGCTCGTCTCTTTGTTTCACTGAAACCTCTTCTCCTTTCACTCTTTCTCCTCCTGACTTCATTGCTTTTTCTCCCTCCATTTGACCCTTTATTTATTCTCATCTGCCTTCTTTTTCTCATTTGGGTTCAATGTAAATACATCGATTGACGTTTTCTCTCTCTAATGATTCGACCCCTTCAGTTTTAATCTTATCTTCCTTTCAGTCTTATTTCATGCCACCCCACATTCCTACAAATTGGAGAGAGGGTGGGAGTGTTTGAAAACAATCGTTTTTTTGCAATTCTGTTTGATGCTAATGGTGCAAAATTATACACTTTAGCTTATGATATATCACAGCTCATCTGAAACATGCTGTTTTAACTGCAGCGACCCGATTTTTGCAGAGCAATAAATAAAATGGGTTATTAAATCCCAGAGACTTAAATTGAAGGAACCAAGCCATATCGACAACTGGTTTTACTTATTGTAGAAAAAGTCATTCGTATGACTAGATTAAAATCTTGTTTTCATCTAGTCAAGTCAAGTCACTTTTATTAATATAAGCAGCTTTACTGTGATAAAATGCAACAAGGATTGGTTTGGCTGTACAGCAGCTCTAGAAGAAAGTCATTGTCCAGTTTAAGTAAGTTCAGCGTTTATTCATTTCGGTTGTAAATCCAACAATTGTTATTATTCCACAGCAAAACAATGGAAAATTAAATTACTGCTTTACAAAACCATCCCGTGATCTAATTATGACAAATTATATATTGTTGGAAAGGTCTAAGACTTCTAAATAGATATTCTACCCCTGTTTTGTGTCACAAATTATGTAGGAAGAGTAATTGATGAATTTATGACAAGAGTGCACCTCAAAAAATCTGCATCATAACAGTAGGTCTGACCTTTGTCACAAAAAGTCGATGCACCCACTTTTAATCATTGAAACTTATGTTTTTATGCTAAAAGTTCATAATAAAAAATATAATCTAGTATTTTTCAATATTCAATATTATTCAATAAATTATAATATATATATATATATATATATATATTATCCTCTAAAATATAATATTATATTTTTTATCGCCTTTTTTATTATATCACATATTTTAGTAGTTATCATAAATTAGGTATCATTTGAAAGCTTATAAACTCAGAATTCCTCCTGTGAAAACCGTTTTATAATTGAACGTTGCGTTACCATAGAAACGGTAATCTAAATTATTTTATCAGGCTCCTCCCCTTTTGAGCATCATTATATTTCATAATTTATGATCAAAACCTTTTCTAATCTTGACAAAACACATATTGTCAGAAAGGTCTGTGTCTCAAGGTTCCATATTTTGTGACAGAATTGATATTTGGACAGAAATTTATTAATTTGTTAAGGCAGAATGTTTACAACTAAATTCAATGGAATTCAATGGCACCCGGTGGCTATTTTTGGTACTACGCCTAAACAAATCTCATGGGAACTTCAATTTTTGTGATATCAACTTCAAATTTGGAACATAACTTGGTTAGATTTACGGCTTTGATTTTATAGTAATTTTAGAGTAAAAAATATTTTTAAAATATATATTTTATATAAAATAAAAAATATTTAGTACAGTATATTTGATTTACTGTAAATTTGACAGCTAAGGGGTTAAAAACCTTGAAATGGAGACATTCTCTGACAAACATCCCTTCAAACCACACAACCATGAGATTAAACAACAATAGCAAGGAAATAAGTAAAATAATAAGTCATATAAAATATATAAACAGAAAATAAATGAATACTTTAAAAAATTGAAAACCTTAGATCCTTCACAATGCATTAAACAGTTATCATCAAAGTCCTAATTGTCTGAGCAATGCCTCCCTCATTCAATTTATCACTGTATGTCAAAAAAAAATTCTCATTTGTGTCATTTTTTTATTTCTCCAAAGGAATTTTAGGAGAAATATTTGATATAGTACGTAGATATCATACAGTATGTGTCTCCTGATCTGAGCAACATCTGAGTCATACATCTCTCCTCCATAAATGGATTGTGTGTTAGCTGGAGCCTGTCTAAATATTGACCGTCACAATGCCTTAATTGCAAATTTCATGGATGAGGCACCTAACAAATGTGAGTTAGACTGAGCATGACTGGAGTGTTCCTGATTATTGAGGACAGAAATGTGCTTTCGATTCTGCCCTCATTTTGCATGTTTGATACGTTTGTTGATGGAAGTCAGCTTGATCCCTCACAAAACGAGTCTTGAGACCTCACATCAGAGCTTCACAGCGGGGGGTAAAGCACGGGAGAGAATAGGAGAGATTGAAATGTGGAGAGGGATTGAACAATTTGGATAGGCAGTGGGATTTTAGTGGGATTTCCTTTTTTTCATCCCATCCCTCCATTCTGATTATCCTTTCAACCAATTTTTCACTCTCCCCCCCCCCTCTTTTAGAGATAAATAATTCATGGCTCCTGAGGCACAGAACAGCGCTGGATCATTCTAGGAAAGATAAGGGATTCTGATGACTGCTGATACTTGGCATGTAACTTGCACAAAGACAGCATCTCTTCCACAGTGATGTACAGCCTACAGCCACGGTACAGCTCAGCCCCCTCACAAGCACACGCACACACTCTTTGTCAGCATTTAGGCTTGGTTTTAGCTACAAGAGAAAGACTGAACTGCTCTTGTCTCAGCTCAAAGTCACCGACAAGTCTGTCCACAGGCCTACATCACTTGATTCCCTTTGAAAGGGAAGATTAAAGCACAAGCCACCCCGGAAACTTCAAAATAGAGCCGTCGGGTTACTGAAACAAAAGCTACTCTGGAAATGTGCTGCAATTATAGTTTTCAGCACAGCACATCCTCACAGACGCACGTCCTGATTTTGCTGAGTTAGATGCGTTCCTTGCTCAACATATTTTGTTAATCCTGGAATAATATTCCTGTCCGAAAATGTATTCCTAACCATATCCCTAGCTTCTAAACCTAACCCTAAGTTATCCCTAAAATCAGAGGAAGGTGAATAAGTGATTTAGAAGCACATAACCCTGGTTTGTACGTTTATACTTGACATAAACTGTAAACTTGTTCCTCAGATCTGATTGGTTGATTCGAATGTTGTTCCAGGTTCAAAAAAGATGTTGATCCAGGAACGTGTTGTACAAATCAGGTTCTGCCTCACACACTGTTAGCTGCTGAATTTATCATTTATAATATCTTTAAATAAAGCCTTGCTTGTTCAAGGATGCTATTAGGGTCAGTGATGCTCATCTTTTGTATTGATTTATTCAAAAATGCATTCAAATTAAGTTAATGTGTACAGTAACAGAGTTAAATACACCCCTTTTCAAGATGTCTGATATTATAATGATGCAAAAAGCCTCATTAAAAGAATGAAAGATGTGGTCAGTAAGATGTATTGATTTATTAATTGATTGAAAAGAAACTTTTAAAGAAGACATTTAATTGATCAAAAACATGCCGCGGTTTCTACAGAAAATATCAAGAAGCACAGCTATTTTCAACATTGATAATGAAATTGAAATAAAATGCAACTTTGAATCATAATGGTGTTGACTTGTTTTGTACCCGGGTGCAAGAGTTCAAAGAGTAGACGTTTAGCGGGAGTGAGTTACTTTCAGTTTCCAGTGCAGGATCCAGTGCGTTGCTGGCAGTAGCAGTGATGCATTTTGCGTCATCCGGGAGACTTTTGGTGACAAATAAATGGGTCTAGGTAACACGCAGATTGAGTAAACATTGTTCTTTTACACATGCTACTCACATTGTTACAATACAAAGCATGTTGAAAATCTGCAAAGTTCCACTTTAAGGTGTGGAAGTCATCAGGTATGAAAGGCTCTTAGATCAGTAGCACCTCAGGGATCAGGGGGTGGAGATGGGTAGGGTTAGAGATCAGGGGGCGGAGATGGGTAGGATTAGGGGTGGGGTTAGGGATTAGGGGGCGTTAGGGTTAGGGAATGGGGCGGACATGGGTAGGTTTAGGGATCAGGGGGCAGGGTTAGGGATCAAGGGGCGGAGATGGGTAGGATTAGGGGTGGGGTTAGGGATCAGGGGGCGGAGATGGGTAGGATTAGGGGTGGGGTTAGGGATCAGGGGGCAGGGTTAGGGATCAGGGGGCGGAGATGGGTAGGATTAGGGGTGGGGTTAGGGATCAGGGGGCGGAGATGGGTAGGATTAGGGGTGGGGTTAGGGATCAGGGGGCGGAGATGGGTAGGATTAGAGGTTAGGGATCAGGGGGCGTTAGGGTTAGGGATCAGGGGGCGGAGATGGGTAGGATTAGGGGTGGGGTTAGGGATTAGGGGGCGTTAGGGTTAGGGAACGGGGCGGACATGGGTAGGTTTAGGGATCAGGGGGCAGGGTTAGGGATCAAGGGGCGGAGATGGGTAGGATTAGGGGTGGGGTTAGGGATCAGGGGGCGGAGATGGGTAGGATTAGGGGTGGGGTTAGGGATCAGGGGGCAGGGTTAGGGATCAGGGGGCGGAGATGGGTAGGATTAGGGGTGGGGTTAGGGATCAGGGGGCGGAGATGGGTAGGATTAGGGGTGGGGTTAGGGATCAGGGGGCGGAGATGGGTAGGATTAGAGGTTAGGTTAGGGATCAGGGGGCGAAGATGGGTAGGATTAGGGGTTAGGTTAGGGATCAGGGGTGGAGATGGGTGGGGTTAGGGATCAGGGGGCGGAGATGGGTAGGATTAGGAGTGGGGTTAGGGATCAGGGGGTGGAGATGGGTAGGATTAGGGGTGGGTTTCAGGGATCAGGGGGCCGAGATGGGTAGGATTAGGGGTGGGGTTAGGGATCAGAGTTAGGGTTAGGGATCAGGGGGCGGAGATGGGAAGGATTAGGGGTGGGGTTAGGGATCAGGGGGCCGAGATGGGTAGGGTTAGGGGTGGGGTTAGGGATCAGAGTTAGGGTGAGGTTAGGGATCAGAGGGTGGAGATGGGTAGGATTAGGGGTGTGGTTAGGGATCAGGGGGCCGAGATGGGTAGGATTAGGGGTGGGGTTAGGGATCAGGGGGTGGAGATGGGTAGGATAAGGGGTGGGGTTAGGGATTAGGGGGCCGAGATGGGTAGGATTAGGGGTGGGGTTATGGATCAGGGGGCCGAGGTGGGTAGGATTAGGGCTGGGGTTAGGGATCAGGGGGTGGAGATGGGTAGGATTAGGTATATGTAAGGTGGGAGGAGTTGGATCCAGATGGTTAGGGGGCAGGGTTAGGGATCAGGGGGCGGAGATGGGTAGGATTAGGGGTGGGGTTAGGGATCAGGGGGCGGAGATGGGTAGGATTAGGGGTGGGGTTAGGGATCAGGGGGCGGAGATGGGTAGGATTAGAGGTTAGGTTAGGGATCAGGGGGCGTTAGGGTTAGGGATCAGGGGGCGGAGATGGGTAGGATTAGGGGTGGGGTTAGGGATTAGGGGGCGTTAGGGTTAGGGAACGGGGCGGACATGGGTAGGTTTAGGGATCAGGGGGCAGGGTTAGGGATCAAGGGGCGGAGATGGGTAGGATTAGGGGTGGGGTTAGGGATCAGGGGGCGGAGATGGGTAGGATTAGGGGTGGGGTTAGGGATCAGGGGGCAGGGTTAGGGATCAGGGGGCGGAGATGGGTAGGATTAGGGGTGGGGTTAGGGATCAGGGGGCGGAGATGGGTAGGATTAGGGGTGGGGTTAGGGATCAGGGGGCGGAGATGGGTAGGATTAGAGGTTAGGTTAGGGATCAGGGGGCGAAGATGGGTAGGATTAGGGGTTAGGTTAGGGATCAGGGGTGGAGATGGGTGGGGTTAGGGATCAGGGGGCGGAGATGGGTAGGATTAGGAGTGGGGTTAGGGATCAGGGGGTGGAGATGGGTAGGATTAGGGGTGGGTTTCAGGGATCAGGGGGTGGAGATGGGTAGGATTAGGGGTGGGTTTCAGGGATCAGGGGGCCGAGATGGGTAGGGTTAGGGGTGGGGTTAGGGATCAGAGTTAGGGTGAGGTTAGGGATCAGAGGGTGGAGATGGGTAGGATTAGGGGTGTGGTTAGGGATCAGGGGGCCGAGATGGGTAGGGTTAGGGGTGGGGTTAGGGATCAGAGTTAGGGTGAGGTTAGGGATCAGAGGGTGGAGATGGGTAGGATTAGGGGTGTGGTTAGGGATCAGGGGGCCGAGATGGGTAGGATTAGGGGTGGGGTTAGGGATCAGGGGGTGGAGATGGGTAGGATAAGGGGTGGGGTTAGGGATTAGGGGGCCGAGATGGGTAGGATTAGGGGTGGGGTTATGGATCAGGGGGCCGAGGTGGGTAGGATTAGGGCTGGGGTTAGGGATCAGGGGGTGGAGATGGGTAGGATTAGGTATATGTAAGGTGGGAGGAGTTGGATCCAGATGGTTAGGGTTAGATTAGGGTTAGGGTTAGGTTAGGGTTAGGTTAACCCTAACCCTACTCCTGGATATTGTGTTCTGCAGTGAGGACTATCTCTCTTAGATCAGGTCCTCTCCCTCCAGCAGTGCTGTGCCATTTAGTTGCTCTAGCTGTGAGAGACTTACACATGTTGGACTGTGAAGATGGAGTATGTGTTGAGTAAGTTGGTTCAGCTGCTGATTCGGTAATGAGCTTGGTGAGGTTGGACGGTCTTTGTGGTGCTGAGGTCGCTGTTTTTGTGTGTGTGTGTGTAACGCTAGACAACAGGGTCAGGAAATCAGTGGGAAACCAGCCGGATTGGGCTCAGCTTCCTTAAGAGGATTGTAATGTGACAAGTCATTAACTGGAGCTACTCTGAGCCGCTGCATGTGCTGACTAAGAGACTGTACTCTTAACAAGCAATGATGAGCTGGTACAGAGCAACTGTATGCTGTCACAAATTCATTATAAATACTAAACCTTATTTGAGGGGGTAATTGAGGTGAATGGTCAGGTATTAGCAGGCCCACAACTCCACAGAAAGATTTTTTTAAATGTACTGTATGCCAAATTGTAAAAAATAAATAAATTATATTTTGGCTAATTTGATGAGGCTTTCAGTTGTCAATTCACACCATCAGAGGTATTTTTTTATTTTTTATCATTGTATGTTTCTGGCTTGCTGTACTGTTGTTCACTAGGTGTTCATATAGAAGCCCATTTCCACCACATAAGAGAAACATTTTTTTGGTAAATTATAATTATGACATTCTAAGTCATAGTTATGACATAAGTTGAAATTAGATTAAGTTATAATTATGAGATACATTTAAAATTATAAGATAAAAAGTGGAAATTAAGACAGTCAAAAGAAAGATGAAAAGAACAATGAAAAGAATGAGATGTAAAGTCATAATTATGACAGAAATTCAAAATTATGAGATAGCAGGTAAAATTTTGAGATACAAAGACATATTATGAGATAAAAAGAAGACCAAGAGTTGTGATATAAAAAGGCCATAATTATTACAAAAACTCATCTCAAACTTTTCTCATCATAGACTGTCATAATTTTGGCCTTTTCTACTTGGTTATTATTTTGAATTTCTATGACATGAACTTTATCTTAAATTAATCTCAGAAGTATGATTTTTAACTTTTAATACTATAAGTTTGACTTTATGTCAATTTAGATATACAATAACATGATTTCTTTTTCTTAAGTTGTAGAAATGGGCTTCCAAATGTTCCTGCTGCTTGATGCCATAACTATTATAACTGGCCATAACTTTTGAAAATCTGATTACAAATGAGATGTGTGCGTTGATACAATTTTTAAAAAATGTTTCTAAACATTTATTAGAGCATGCTCTAAGCCTAATAGATCACAGCAGTGCATAATTCATCATGTCATCAACAAATAAATGATTATCAATTTATGAATACAGCTCAACATACCAACAATAAAAGATTTCTGGTTGTCAATGCATCATTGCAGTTTATTGCATAAATTTAAACTTTTCTCAACTTGACAAGATTGACACACTCAAATCTCATCATGACGGCCAACTGTCGCTCATGTTTCTTGTTATCATCAGCTGTCGTTGAAAATGAATGATGTTTAGTTGCTTTGGCGCTGCAAGTTGTCAAGAGGGCTTTCAGTGTCTAAAGGGCAGTAACCGATTTCTGAGCTCCGAAACACACTTGTAGCCAATCAGCAGTAAGGGACGTGTGAATTTGGGGGCGGGGCCATCAAGATAGGGGTGTGATCCTTTTGGGTAGGGGCGTGTTTGTTTTGGTGATTTGACCATGTTCAAATCCATTTTAAATGCAGAGTTTTGTTAGCCTGGATGCCAGCCCGAACCCCGCCCACAACATTTTTTGGTCGGAAGTTCGGTCTGGACTCGATCCATTGAGGAGTAATTATGATCGGTTCAGAAATCGTCGAGCCAATCAAATTGCCAGGGCGGGCTTTATACGATGATGGACAGATGATCTGCAGTTACGTAATCATCACGTTATCAAAGAGCGCTTGGGTTGAACTGGTTTCCCTCAGAGATGACTGCCGCGGGAGAACTGAGATGTAGAGATCCCGCTATCGCGTCTGTTGTAAAAGAAATCGACAGCGCATTCATTTTAAAAGACGAACAGAGAACTGCAATCAAGGCATTTGTCGATCGAAAGATGTGTTTGCCGTCCTTCCTACGGGATTCGGCAAAAGTTTAATTCATCAGCTGGCTCCGATGGTCTCTAAGAAGACGGGACGCAATGAAAACCCTGTGGTCGTTGTGGTTTCTCCTTTGGTCGCACTCATGGAGGACCAAGTAAAAGAAGCAACACTCATTATTTTACTACTTCTTCCAGCGTGCGTGCAGTTGAGTTCTGTTGACAACTATGTGTAGCTCAACTACGTCACTTACTGCGTTGCTCTGATTGGTTGTAGGTCTATCCAATTGAGTGCAGAGTTTTTTTTTCCCTGGTTCGGTTAAGACACGCCTCATAATCAAAGCCCTATGGAGCCGTATCAGACTCACATTCTGACTAGAATATGAGTATGACGAAGTCAGGCTAGAGGAGTTTTGTCTAAATAGTGCAGAAAATGTGGAAAAAAAAGTGACATTAATGTGGCAGTATAAGAGAATAGTTTGCGTTTTTCTCCATCCTCTGGCTCTTGATGTACATAATAATTCTTTATTTGATTTGATTTGATTTAAGTGTAATGGTCATATTAATATTTCATTGTCTATCTGTGTATGCATTCCAAGCATCCACAAATGTTCATACACATTCACAGTTTTTCATGTGCACATTATTGTCTTCTTTTAGGCTTGTGCGTGTCCAGATGTAATGAGCAGGAGTGGAGCTGAGCGCTGAGCTCATTTGTCTGGGTGTTGTCAGGTGCGTGAGCTCTCTCTGCTGTCACTGGGGATTATTTCAGGCTGTCTGCTCTCTGTGTGCCCGAATAAACAGCATGTGCACTCACATATGCCAATGCCATACATTTCAATATAGGCAGGCTGTGCGTGTATGTGTGTGCTCGATCTTTTGCGTTTGAGAGTGAGGTCAATTAATTTGAACCTCTATTCCCCATGATCCTCCTGCATATAAAAACATCACATACTTCCCATATGGAATTAGTGCTTTAATCACCTGAATAAATGGCCTTGACCTCTTCAGATGTGTGGGTGAGGGGTCAGCGTGCCTCCGCATACGTCATGACAATGACCTTCTGCTTCAGGATGGATTAGAGTTCGGTGTGCTCTTTGCACTTTGCTGCTTTGCATGATGGGAATCCTGGACTAGGTTTACTAGACTGGTTGGTTTACGCACTTGCCAAGCTACTCGTAGTTTAAAGTCACTAAACTACAGTTAGGCTTTTTTGAAAATGTAGTTTCAGTACTAGGTATACATTTATTATTCATTGGACATTGGATTTTTATATTTAAAAAGATATTTTAGTGAGTGTTTAAATCTTTTATTAAATTGTTTTGTTTAGTGTATTTTTATTTGTTCGTTTAATTGTTTTAACGCAATTAAAAATTAGATACTATAGGTGTTCATATGAAGCCTATTTCCACCGGTGAAACCCGAAAAAATTTGAATATCGTGCAAAAGTTCATTTATTTCAGTAATCAACTTAAAAGGTGAAAACTAATATATTATATAGACTCATTACATGCAAAGTGAGATATTTCAAGCCTTTATTTGGTATAATTGTGATGATTATGGCTTACAGCTTATGAAAACCCAAATTCAAAATTAGAATATTGTGAAGATAGCTGTAAGCCATAATCATCCAAATTATAACAAATAAAGGCTTGAAATATCTCACTTTGCATGTAATGAGTCTATATAATATATTAGTTTCACCTTTAAGTTGAATTACTGAAATAAATGAACTTTTGCACGATATTCAAATTTTTTTAGTTTCACCTGTAAGAGGAAAAAGTGGTTGGCAAATGACATACTAAGTCATAATTATGAGATAAGTCAAAATTAGATAAAGTCATATTTATGAGATACATTTGAATTTATGACGTAAAAGGTCAAAATTATAAAGATAAAAAATGGAAATTAAGACTGTCAAAAGAAAGAGACATAATTTTCATAATTTTGACATACAAGTGTGAAATTATGAGATACTATGTAATTTTATGTGATGCTTAGTCATATTATGAGATAAAAAGACAGATTATAATAATTGTATATATATATATATATAATTTATAAATGTTATTAAACAAATTAGCAGTATAAACTACAACCATATTTTTCTAATGAATGAATGAACAAATGAATCTCAATTAGTTTGACAGCATTAAACATAATCAATTTATATGAAATACAACAACAAAAATTAGAATACACCCTACTACCCCTACTAGCCTTAAATATAGTTTTTAAAGAGAGAGAGAGAGAGAGAGAGAGAGAGAGAGAGAGAGAGAGAGAGAGAGAGAGAGAGAGAGAGAGAGAGAGAGAGAGAGAGAGAGAGAGAGAGAGAGAGAGAGAGAGAGAGAGAGAGAGAGAGAGAGAGAGAGAGGGGTGTATTTGTTTGTATTTAGGAATAAAAATTGTTTAGGAATTAAATTAACATGCAGAGATTTGAATCAGTGTTTATTATTATTGATTCAGTTCACTTTGAGAGAGGTTTTGATTATTGGCTCAGTTGGCTTGGCTGTAAAATGCACGTATAATGCATTGCAACATCAAAAACAGCAATGTAGCATTTTTGCTCACTAACTTGCTCCTCTTTTCACTACTAACATTGATTGGTTAGCATTGATACTTTTACTGAAAATTGTAGTTGTAGCATTGATACTTTTAGTCAATTGCTCTCTAACACTGCCTATATCATAAAAAACATACATAAAATTGCTTGTGTACGTAATACACATCACATCTTTCAACAGAAGCCACCTTAGTCTCTGCCAGTGTGTATTTCTATATGTCGCTCCCTTGTTCTGTTTTGTTTCCCCAGTGATCTGCACCTCTTCATATGTCTAGCCTTGTCCCCCTGATCTGTGTGTGAGGTAAATGGTG